>NC_139748.1:8028700-8062787 GCF_964211835.1 Anser anser | reverse complement strand
CGGACGGTGCCACTTTCTGCCATCAAAAAGTGCTCTCAGCGGAAGCCTTTGGGTACACCTGAACTCCCTGGGGGAGCCTTTACGCAACCCCACACTCAACAGGACTCTGCGTCTTCACTCTTTCCTAACAACCCTAAACATAACCCTAACCGCAACAAGAAGCTGAACCCGAGTTAGACCCGAAAAAACACGTACGGTGCCACTTTCTGCCATCAAAAAGTGCTCTCAGCGGAAGCCTTTGGGTACACCTGAACTCCCTGGGGGAGCCTTTACGCAACCCCCACACTCAACAGGACTCTGCGTCTTCACTCTTTCCTAACAACCCTAACATAACCCTAACCGCAACAAGAAGCTGAACCCGAGTTAGACCCGAAAAAACACGTACGGTGCCACTTTCTGCCATCAAAAAGTGCTCTCAGCGGAAGCCTTTGGGTACACCTGAACTCCCTGGGGGAGCCTTTACGCAACCCCACACTCAACAGGACTCTGCGTCTTCACTCTTTCCTAACAACCCTAAACATAACCCTAACCGCAACAAGAAGCTGAACCCGAGTTAGACCCGAAAAAACACGTACGGTGCCACTTTCTGCCATCAAAAAGTGCTCTCAGCGGAAGCCTTTGGGTACACCTGAACTCCCTGGGGGAGCCTTTACGCAACCCCACACTCAACAGGACTCTGCGTCTTCACTCTTTCCTAACAACCCTAAACATAACCCTAACCGCAACAAGAAGCTGAACCCGAGTTAGACCCGAAAAAACACGTACGGTGCCACTTTCTGCCATCAAAAAGTGCTCTCAGCGGAAGCCTTTGGGTACACCTGAACTCCCTGGGGAGCCTTTACGCAACCCCACACTCAACAGGACTCTGCGTCTTCACTCTTTCCTAACAACCCTAAACATAACCCTAACCGCAACAAGAAGCTGAACCCGAGTTAGACCCGAAAAAACACGTACGGTGCCACTTTCTGCCATCCAAAAGTGCTCTCAGCGGAAGCCTTTGGGTACACCTGAACTCCCTGGGGAGCCTTTACGCAACCCCACACTCAACAGGACTCTGCGTCTTCACTCTTTCCTAACAACCCTAAACATAACCCTAACCGCAACAAGAAGCTGAACCCGAGTTAGACCCGAAAAAACACGTACGGTGCCACTTTCTGCCATCCAAAAGTGCTCTCAGCGGAAGCCTTTGGGTACACCTGAACTCCCTGGGGGAGCCTTTACGCAACCCCACACTCAACAGGACTCTGCGTCTTCACTCTTTCCTAACAACCCTAAACATAACCCTAACCGCAACAAGAAGCTGAACCCGAGTTAGACCCGAAAAAACACGTACGGTGCCACTTTCTGCCATCAAAAGTGCTCTCAGCGGAAGCCTTTGGGTACACCTGAACTCCCTGGGGGAGCCTTTACGCAACCCCACACTCAACAGGACTCTGCGTCTTCACTCTTTCCTAACAACCCTAAACATAACCCTAACCGCAACAAGAAGCTGAACCCGAGTTAGACCCGAAAAAACACGTACGGTGCCACTTTCTGCCATCAAAAAGTGCTCTCAGCGGAAGCCTTTGGGTACACCTGAACTCCCTGGGGGAGCCTTTACGCAACCCCACACTCAACAGGACTCTGCGTCTTCACTCTTTCCTAACAACCCTAAACATAACCCTAACCGCAACAAGAAGCTGAACCCGAGTTAGACCCGAAAAAACACGTACGGTGCCACTTTCTGCCATCAAAAAGTGCTCTCAGCGGAAGCCTTTGGGTACACCTGAACTCCCTGGGGGAGCCTTTACGCAACCCCACACTCAACAGGACTCTGCGTCTTCACTCTTTCCTAACAACCCTAAACATAACCCTAACCGCAACAAGAAGCTGAACCCGAGTTAGACCCGAAAAAACACGTACGGTGCCACTTTCTGCCATCAAAAAGTGCTCTCAGCGGAAGCCTTTGGGTACACCTGAACTCCCTGGGGGAGCCTTTACGCAACCCCACACTCAACAGGACTCTGCGTCTTCACTCTTTCCTAACAACCCTAAACATAACCCTAACCGCAACAAGAAGCTGAACCCGAGTTAGACCCGAAAAAACACGTACGGTGCCACTTTCTGCCATCCAAAAGTGCTCTCAGCGGAAGCCTTTGGGTACACCTGAACTCCCTGGGGGAGCCTTTACGCAACCCCACACTCAACAGGACTCTGCGTCTTCACTCTTTCCTAACAACCCTAAACATAACCCTAACCGCAACAAGAAGCTGAACCCGAGTTAGACCCGAAAAAACACGTACGGTGCCACTTTCTGCCATCCAAAAGTGCTCTCAGCGGAAGCCTTTGGGTACACCTGAACTCCCTGGGGGAGCCTTTACGCAACCCCACACTCAACAGGACTCTGCGTCTTCACTCTTTCCTAACAACCCTAAACATAACCCTAACCGCAACAAGAAGCTGAACCCGAGTTAGACCCGAAAAAACACGTACGGTGCCACTTTCTGCCATCAAAAAGTGCTCTCAGCGGAAGCCTTTGGGTACACCTGAACTCCCTGGGGGAGCCTTTACGCAACCCCACACTCAACAGGACTCTGCGTCTTCACTCTTTCCTAACAACCCTAAACATAACCCTAACCGCAACAAGAAGCTGAACCCGAGTTAGACCCGAAAAAACACGTACGGTGCCACTTTCTGCCATCCAAAAGTGCTCTCAGCGGAAGCCTTTGGGTACACCTGAACTCCCTGGGGAGCCTTTACGCAACCCCACACTCAACAGGACTCTGCGTCTTCACTCTTTCCTAACAACCCTAAACATAACCCTAACCGCAACAAGAAGCTGAACCCGAGTTAGACCCGAAAAAACACGTACGGTGCCACTTTCTGCCATCCAAAAGTGCTCTCAGCGGAAGCCTTTGGGTACACCTGAACTCCCTGGGGGAGCCTTTACGCAACCCCACACTCAACAGGACTCTGCGTCTTCACTCTTTCCTAACAACCCTAAACATAACCCTAACCGCAACAAGAAGCTGAACCCGAGTTAGACCCGAAAAAACACGTACGGTGCCACTTTCTGCCATCCAAAAGTGCTCTCAGCGGAAGCCTTTGGGTACACCTGAACTCCCTGGGGGAGCCTTTACGCAACCCCACACTCAACAGGACTCTGCGTCTTCACTCTTTCCTAACAACCCTAAACATAACCCTAACCGCAACAAGAAGCTGAACCCGAGTTAGACCCGAAAAAACACGTACGGTGCCACTTTCTGCCATCAAAAAGTGCTCTCAGCGGAAGCCTTTGGGTACACCTGAACTCCTGGGGGAGCCTTTACGCAACCCCACACTCAACAGGACTCTGCGTCTTCACTCTTTCCTAACAACCCTAAACATAACCCTAACCGCAACAAGAAGCTGAACCCGAGTTAGACCCGAAAAAACACGTACGGTGCCACTTTCTGCCATCAAAAAGTGCTCTCAGCGGAAGCCTTTGGGTACACCTGAACTCCCTGGGGGAGCCTTTACGCAACCCCACACTCAACAGGACTCTGCGTCTTCACTCTTTCCTAACAACCCTAAACATAACCCTAACCGCAACAAGAAGCTGAACCCGAGTTAGACCCGAAAAAACACGTACGGTGCCACTTTCTGCCATCCAAAAGTGCTCTCAGCGGAAGCCTTTGGGTACACCTGAACTCCCTGGGGGAGCCTTTACGCAACCCCACACTCAACAGGACTCTGCGTCTTCACTCTTTCCTAACAACCCTAAACATAACCCTAACCGCAACAAGAAGCTGAACCCGAGTTAGACCCGAAAAAACACGTACGGTGCCACTTTCTGCCATCAAAAAGTGCTCTCAGCGGAAGCCTTTGGGTACACCTGAACTCCCTGGGGGAGCCTTTACGCAACCCCACACTCAACAGGACTCTGCGTCTTCACTCTTTCCTAACAACCCTAAACATAACCCTAACCGCAACAAGAAGCTGAACCCGAGTTAGACCCGAAAAAACACGTACGGTGCCACTTTCTGCCATCAAAAAGTGCTCTCAGCGGAAGCCTTTGGGTACACCTGAACTCCCTGGGGGAGCCTTTACGCAACCCCACACTCAACAGGACTCTGCGTCTTCACTCTTTCCTAACAACCCTAAACATAACCCTAACCGCAACAAGAAGCTGAACCCGAGTTAGACCCGAAAAAACACGGACGGTGCCACTTTCTGCCATCCAAAAGTGCTCTCAGCGGAAGCCTTTGGGTACACCTGAACTCCCTGGGGGAGCCTTTACGCAACCCCACACTCAACAGGACTCTGCGTCTTCACTCTTTCCTAACAACCCTAAACATAACCCTAACCGCAACAAGAAGCTGAACCCGAGTTAGACCCGAAAAAACACGTACGGTGCCACTTTCTGCCATCAAAAAGTGCTCTCAGCGGAAGCCTTTGGGTACACCTGAACTCCCTGGGGGAGCCTTTACGCAACCCCACACTCAACAGGACTCTGCGTCTTCACTCTTTCCTAACAACCCTAAACATAACCCTAACCGCAACAAGAAGCTGAACCCGAGTTAGACCCGAAAAAACACGTACGGTGCCACTTTCTGCCATCAAAAAGTGCTCTCAGCGGAAGCCTTTGGGTACACCTGAACTCCCTGGGGGAGCCTTTACGCAACCCCACACTCAACAGGACTCTGCGTCTTCACTCTTTCCTAACAACCCTAAACATAACCCTAACCGCAACAAGAAGCTGAACCCGAGTTAGACCCGAAAAAACACGTACGGTGCCACTTTCTGCCATCAAAAAGTGCTCTCAGCGGAAGCCTTTGGGTACACCTGAACTCCCTGGGGGAGCCTTTACGCAACCCCACACTCAACAGGACTCTGCGTCTTCACTCTTTCCTAACAACCCTAAACATAACCCTAACCGCAACAAGAAGCTGAACCCGAGTTAGACCCGAAAAAACACGTACGGTGCCACTTTCTGCCATCCAAAAGTGCTCTCAGCGGAAGCCTTTGGGTACACCTGAACTCCCTGGGGGAGCCTTTACGCAACCCCACACTCAACAGGACTCTGCGTCTTCACTCTTTCCTAACAACCCTAAACATAACCCTAACCGCAACAAGAAGCTGAACCCGAGTTAGACCCGAAAAAACACGTACGGTGCCACTTTCTGCCATCCAAAAGTGCTCTCAGCGGAAGCCTTTGGGTACACCTGAACTCCCTGGGGGAGCCTTTACGCAACCCCACACTCAACAGGACTCTGCGTCTTCACTCTTTCCTAACAACCCTAAACATAACCCTAACCGCAACAAGAAGCTGAACCCGAGTTAGACCCGAAAAAACACGTACGGTGCCACTTTCTGCCATCCAAAAGTGCTCTCAGCGGAAGCCTTTGGGTACACCTGAACTCCCTGGGGGAGCCTTTACGCAACCCCACACTCAACAGGACTCTGCGTCTTCACTCTTTCCTAACAACCCTAAACATAACCCTAACCGCAACAAGAAGCTGAACCCGAGTTAGACCCGAAAAAACACGTACGGTGCCACTTTCTGCCATCCAAAAGTGCTCTCAGCGGAAGCCTTTGGGTACACCTGAACTCCCTGGGGGAGCCTTTACGCAACCCCACACTCAACAGGACTCTGCGTCTTCACTCTTTCCTAACAACCCTAAACATAACCCTAACCGCAACAAGAAGCTGAACCCGAGTTAGACCCGAAAAAACACGGACGGTGCCACTTTCTGCCATCAAAAAGTGCTCTCAGCGGAAGCCTTTGGGTACACCTGAACTCCCTGGGGGAGCCTTTACGCAACCCCACACTCAACAGGACTCTGCGTCTTCACTCTTTCCTAACAACCCTAAACATAACCCTAACCGCAACAAGAAGCTGAACCCGAGTTAGACCCGAAAAAACACGTACGGTGCCACTTTCTGCCATCCAAAAGTGCTCTCAGCGGAAGCCTTTGGGTACACCTGAACTCCCTGGGGGAGCCTTTACGCAACCCCACACTCAACAGGACTCTGCGTCTTCACTCTTTCCTAACAACCCTAAACATAACCCTAACCGCAACAAGAAGCTGAACCCGAGTTAGACCCGAAAAAACACGTACGGTGCCACTTTCTGCCATCAAAAAGTGCTCTCAGCGGAAGCCTTTGGGTACACCTGAACTCCCTGGGGGAGCCTTTACGCAACCCCACACTCAACAGGACTCTGCGTCTTCACTCTTTCCTAACAACCCTAAACATAACCCTAACCGCAACAAGAAGCTGAACCCGAGTTAGACCCGAAAAAACACGTACGGTGCCACTTTCTGCCATCAAAAAGTGCTCTCAGCGGAAGCCTTTGGGTACACCTGAACTCCCTGGGGGAGCCTTTACGCAACCCCACACTCAACAGGACTCTGCGTCTTCACTCTTTCCTAACAACCCTAAACATAACCCTAACCGCAACAAGAAGCTGAACCCGAGTTAGACCCGAAAAAACACGTACGGTGCCACTTTCTGCCATCAAAAAGTGCTCTCAGCGGAAGCCTTTGGGTACACCTGAACTCCCTGGGGAGCCTTTACGCAACCCCACACTCAACAGGACTCTGCGTCTTCACTCTTTCCTAACAACCCTAAACATAACCCTAACCGCAACAAGAAGCTGAACCCGAGTTAGACCCGAAAAAACACGTACGGTGCCACTTTCTGCCATCAAAAAGTGCTCTCAGCGGAAGCCTTTGGGTACACCTGAACTCCCTGGGGGAGCCTTTACGCAACCCCACACTCAACAGGACTCTGCGTCTTCACTCTTTCCTAACAACCCTAAACATAACCCTAACCGCAACAAGAAGCTGAACCCGAGTTAGACCCGAAAAAACACGTACGGTGCCACTTTCTGCCATCCAAAAGTGCTCTCAGCGGAAGCCTTTGGGTACACCTGAACTCCCTGGGGGAGCCTTTACGCAACCCCACACTCAACAGGACTCTGCGTCTTCACTCTTTCCTAACAACCCTAAACATAACCCTAACCGCAACAAGAAGCTGAACCCGAGTTAGACCCGAAAAAACACGTACGGTGCCACTTTCTGCCATCAAAAAGTGCTCTCAGCGGAAGCCTTTGGGTACACCTGAACTCCCTGGGGAGCCTTTACGCAACCCCACACTCAACAGGACTCTGCGTCTTCACTCTTTCCTAACAACCCTAAACATAACCCTAACCGCAACAAGAAGCTGAACCCGAGTTAGACCCGAAAAAACACGTACGGTGCCACTTTCTGCCATCAAAAAGTGCTCTCAGCGGAAGCCTTTGGGTACACCTGAACTCCCTGGGGGAGCCTTTACGCAACCCCACACTCAACAGGACTCTGCGTCTTCACTCTTTCCTAACAACCCTAAACATAACCCTAACCGCAACAAGAAGCTGAACCCGAGTTAGACCCGAAAAAACACGTACGGTGCCACTTTCTGCCATCCAAAAGTGCTCTCAGCGGAAGCCTTTGGGTACACCTGAACTCCCTGGGGGAGCCTTTACGCAACCCCACACTCAACAGGACTCTGCGTCTTCACTCTTTCCTAACAACCCTAAACATAACCCTAACCGCAACAAGAAGCTGAACCCGAGTTAGACCCGAAAAAACACGTACGGTGCCACTTTCTGCCATCAAAAAGTGCTCTCAGCGGAAGCCTTTGGGTACACCTGAACTCCCTGGGGGAGCCTTTACGCAACCCCACACTCAACAGGACTCTGCGTCTTCACTCTTTCCTAACAACCCTAAACATAACCCTAACCGCAACAAGAAGCTGAACCCGAGTTAGACCCGAAAAAACACGTACGGTGCCACTTTCTGCCATCCAAAAGTGCTCTCAGCGGAAGCCTTTGGGTACACCTGAACTCCCTGGGGGAGCCTTTACGCAACCCCACACTCAACAGGACTCTGCGTCTTCACTCTTTCCTAACAACCCTAAACATAACCCTAACCGCAACAAGAAGCTGAACCCGAGTTAGACCCGAAAAAACACGTACGGTGCCACTTTCTGCCGTCAAAAAGTGCTCTCAGCGGAAGCCTTTGGGTACACCTGAACTCCCTGGGGGAGCCTTTACGCAACCCCACACTCAACAGGACTCTGCGTCTTCACTCTTTCCTAACAACCCTAAACATAACCCTAACCGCAACAAGAAGCTGAACCCGAGTTAGACCCGAAAAAACACGTACGGTGCCACTTTCTGCCATCAAAAAGTGCTCTCAGCGGAAGCCTTTGGGTACACCTGAACTCCCTGGGGGAGCCTTTACGCAACCCCACACTCAACAGGACTCTGCGTCTTCACTCTTTCCTAACAACCCTAAACATAACCCTAACCGCAACAAGAAGCTGAACCCGAGTTAGACCCGAAAAAACACGTACGGTGCCACTTTCTGCCATCCAGAAAGTGCTCTCAGCGGAAGCCTTTGGGTACACCTGAACTCCCTGGGGGAGCCTTTACGCAACCCCACACTCAACAGGACTCTGCGTCTTCACTCTTTCCTAACAACCCTAAACATAACCCTAACCGCAACAAGAAGCTGAACCCGAGTTAGACCCGAAAAAACACGTACGGTGCCACTTTCTGCCATCCAAAAGTGCTCTCAGCGGAAGCCTTTGGGTACACCTGAACTCCCTGGGGGAGCCTTTACGCAACCCCACACTCAACAGGACTCTGCGTCTTCACTCTTTCCTAACAACCCTAAACATAACCCTAACCGCAACAAGAAGCTGAACCCGAGTTAGACCCGAAAAAACACGTACGGTGCCACTTTCTGCCGTCAAAAGTGCTCTCAGCGGAAGCCTTTGGGTACACCTGAACTCCCTGGGGGAGCCTTTACGCAACCCCACACTCAACAGGACTCTGCGTCTTCACTCTTTCCTAACAACCCTAAACATAACCCTAACCGCAACAAGAAGCTGAACCCGAGTTAGACCCGAAAAAACACGTACGGTGCCACTTTCTGCCATCCAAAAGTGCTCTCAGCGGAAGCCTTTGGGTACACCTGAACTCCCTGGGGGAGCCTTTACGCAACCCCACACTCAACAGGACTCTGCGTCTTCACTCTTTCCTAACAACCCTAAACATAACCCTAACCGCAACAAGAAGCTGAACCCGAGTTAGACCCGAAAAAACACGTACGGTGCCACTTTCTGCCATCCAAAAGTGCTCTCAGCGGAAGCCTTTGGGTACACCTGAACTCCCTGGGGGAGCCTTTACGCAACCCCACACTCAACAGGACTCTGCGTCTTCACTCTTTCCTAACAACCCTAAACATAACCCTAACCGCAACAAGAAGCTGAACCCGAGTTAGACCCGAAAAAACACGTACGGTGCCACTTTCTGCCATCCAAAAGTGCTCTCAGCGGAAGCCTTTGGGTACACCTGAACTCCCTGGGGGAGCCTTTACGCAACCCCACACTCAACAGGACTCTGCGTCTTCACTCTTTCCTAACAACCCTAAACATAACCCTAACCGCAACAAGAAGCTGAACCCGAGTTAGACCCGAAAAAACACGTACGGTGCCACTTTCTGCCATCCAAAAGTGCTCTCAGCGGAAGCCTTTGGGTACACCTGAACTCCCTGGGGGAGCCTTTACGCAACCCCACACTCAACAGGACTCTGCGTCTTCACTCTTTCCTAACAACCCTAAACATAACCCTAACCGCAACAAGAAGCTGAACCCGAGTTAGACCCGAAAAAACACGTACGGTGCCACTTTCTGCCATCCAAAAGTGCTCTCAGCGGAAGCCTTTGGGTACACCTGAACTCCCTGGGGGAGCCTTTACGCAACCCCACACTCAACAGGACTCTGCGTCTTCACTCTTTCCTAACAACCCTAAACATAACCCTAACCGCAACAAGAAGCTGAACCCGAGTTAGACCCGAAAAAACACGTACGGTGCCACTTTCTGCCATCCAAAAGTGCTCTCAGCGGAAGCCTTTGGGTACACCTGAACTCCCTGGGGGAGCCTTTACGCAACCCCACACTCAACAGGACTCTGCGTCTTCACTCTTTCCTAACAACCCTAAACATAACCCTAACCGCAACAAGAAGCTGAACCCGAGTTAGACCCGAAAAAACACGTACGGTGCCACTTTCTGCCATCAAAAGTGCTCTCAGCGGAAGCCTTTGGGTACACCTGAACTCCCTGGGGGAGCCTTTACGCAACCCCACACTCAACAGGACTCTGCGTCTTCACTCTTTCCTAACAACCCTAAACATAACCCTAACCGCAACAAGAAGCTGAACCCGAGTTAGACCCGAAAAAACACGTACGGTGCCACTTTCTGCCGTCAAAAAGTGCTCTCAGCGGAAGCCTTTGGGTACACCTGAACTCCCTGGGGGAGCCTTTACGCAACCCCACACTCAACAGGACTCTGCGTCTTCACTCTTTCCTAACAACCCTAAACATAACCCTAACCGCAACAAGAAGCTGAACCCGAGTTAGACCCGAAAAAACACGTACGGTGCCACTTTCTGCCGTCAAAAAGTGCTCTCAGCGGAAGCCTTTGGGTACACCTGAACTCCCTGGGGGAGCCTTTACGCAACCCCACACTCAACAGGACTCTGCGTCTTCACTCTTTCCTAACAACCCTAAACATAACCCTAACCGCAACAAGAAGCTGAACCCGAGTTAGACCCGAAAAAACACGTACGGTGCCACTTTCTGCCATCAAAAAGTGCTCTCAGCGGAAGCCTTTGGGTACACCTGAACTCCCTGGGGGAGCCTTTACGCAACCCCACACTCAACAGGACTCTGCGTCTTCACTCTTTCCTAACAACCCTAAACATAACCCTAACCGCAACAAGAAGCTGAACCCGAGTTAGACCCGAAAAAACACGTACGGTGCCACTTTCTGCCATCAAAAAGTGCTCTCAGCGGAAGCCTTTGGGTACACCTGAACTCCCTGGGGGAGCCTTTACGCAACCCCACACTCAACAGGACTCTGCGTCTTCACTCTTTCCTAACAACCCTAAACATAACCCTAACCGCAACAAGAAGCTGAACCCGAGTTAGACCCGAAAAAACACGTACGGTGCCACTTTCTGCCATCCAAAAGTGCTCTCAGCGGAAGCCTTTGGGTACACCTGAACTCCCTGGGGGAGCCTTTACGCAACCCCACACTCAACAGGACTCTGCGTCTTCACTCTTTCCTAACAACCCTAAACATAACCCTAACCGCAACAAGAAGCTGAACCCGAGTTAGACCCGAAAAAACACGTACGGTGCCACTTTCTGCCATCCAAAAGTGCTCTCAGCGGAAGCCTTTGGGTACACCTGAACTCCCTGGGGGAGCCTTTACGCAACCCCACACTCAACAGGACTCTGCGTCTTCACTCTTTCCTAACAACCCTAAACATAACCCTAACCGCAACAAGAAGCTGAACCCGAGTTAGACCCGAAAAAACACGTACGGTGCCACTTTCTGCCATCCAAAAGTGCTCTCAGCGGAAGCCTTTGGGTACACCTGAACTCCCTGGGGGAGCCTTTACGCAACCCCACACTCAACAGGACTCTGCGTCTTCACTCTTTCCTAACAACCCTAAACATAACCCTAACCGCAACAAGAAGCTGAACCCGAGTTAGACCCGAAAAAACACGTACGGTGCCACTTTCTGCCATCCAAAAGTGCTCTCAGCGGAAGCCTTTGGGTACACCTGAACTCCCTGGGGGAGCCTTTACGCAACCCCACACTCAACAGGACTCTGCGTCTTCACTCTTTCCTAACAACCCTAAACATAACCCTAACCGCAACAAGAAGCTGAACCCGAGTTAGACCCGAAAAAACACGTACGGTGCCACTTTCTGCCATCCAAAAGTGCTCTCAGCGGAAGCCTTTGGGTACACCTGAACTCCCTGGGGGAGCCTTTACGCAACCCCACACTCAACAGGACTCTGCGTCTTCACTCTTTCCTAACAACCCTAAACATAACCCTAACCGCAACAAGAAGCTGAACCCGAGTTAGACCCGAAAAAACACGTACGGTGCCACTTTCTGCCATCAAAAAGTGCTCTCAGCGGAAGCCTTTGGGTACACCTGAACTCCCTGGGGGAGCCTTTACGCAACCCCACACTCAACAGGACTCTGCGTCTTCACTCTTTCCTAACAACCCTAAACATAACCCTAACCGCAACAAGAAGCTGAACCCGAGTTAGACCCGAAAAAACACGTACGGTGCCACTTTCTGCCATCAAAAAGTGCTCTCAGCGGAAGCCTTTGGGTACACCTGAACTCCCTGGGGGAGCCTTTACGCAACCCCACACTCAACAGGACTCTGCGTCTTCACTCTTTCCTAACAACCCTAAACATAACCCTAACCGCAACAAGAAGCTGAACCCGAGTTAGACCCGAAAAAACACGTACGGTGCCACTTTCTGCCATCAAAAAGTGCTCTCAGCGGAAGCCTTTGGGTACACCTGAACTCCCTGGGGGAGCCTTTACGCAACCCCACACTCAACAGGACTCTGCGTCTTCACTCTTTCCTAACAACCCTAAACATAACCCTAACCGCAACAAGAAGCTGAACCCGAGTTAGACCCAAAAAAACACATACGGTGCCACTTTCTGCCGTCAAAAAGTGCTCTCAGCGGAAGCCTTTGGGTACACCTGAACTCCCTGGGGGAGCCTTTACGCAACCCCACACTCAACAGGACTCTGCGTCTTCACTCTTTCCTAACAACCCTAAACATAACCCTAACCGCAACAAGAAGCTGAACCCGAGTTAGACCCGAAAAAACACGTACGGTGCCACTTTCTGCCATCCAAAAGTGCTCTCAGCGGAAGCCTTTGGGTACACCTGAACTCCCTGGGGGAGCCTTTACGCAACCCCACACTCAACAGGACTCTGCGTCTTCACTCTTTCCTAACAACCCTAAACATAACCCTAACCGCAACAAGAAGCTCAACCCGAGTTAGACCCGAAAAAACACGTACGGTGCCACTTTCTGCCATCCAAAAGTGCTCTCAGCGGAAGCCTTTGGGTACACCTGAACTCCCTGGGGGAGCCTTTACGCAACCCCACACTCAACAGGACTCTGCGTCTTCACTCTTTCCTAACAACCCTAAACATAACCCTAACCGCAACAAGAAGCTGAACCCGAGTTAGACCCGAAAAAACACGTACGGTGCCACTTTCTGCCATCAAAACGTGCTCTCAGCGGAAGCCTTTGGGTACACCTGAACTCCCTGGGGGAGCCTTTACGCAACCCCACACTCAACAGGACTCTGCGTCTTCACTCTTTCCTAACAACCCTAAACATAACCCTAACCGCAACAAGAAGCTGAACCCGAGTTAGACCCGAAAAAACACGGACGGTGCCACTTTCTGCCATCAAAAAGTGCTCTCAGCGGAAGCCTTTGGGTACACCTGAACTCCCTGGGGGAGCCTTTACGCAACCCCACACTCAACAGGACTCTGCGTCTTCACTCTTTCCTAACAACCCTAAACATAACCCTAACCGCAACAAGAAGCTGAACCCGAGTTAGACCCGAAAAAACACGTACGGTGCCACTTTCTGCCATCCAAAAGTGCTCTCAGCGGAAGCCTTTGGGTACACCTGAACTCCCTGGGGGAGCCTTTACGCAACCCCACACTCAACAGGACTCTGCGTCTTCACTCTTTCCTAACAACCCTAAACATAACCCTAACCGCAACAAGAAGCTGAACCCGAGTTAGACCCGAAAAAACACGTACGGTGCCACTTTCTGCCATCAAAAAGTGCTCTCAGCGGAAGCCTTTGGGTACACCTGAACTCCCTGGGGGAGCCTTTACGCAACCCCACACTCAACAGGACTCTGCGTCTTCACTCTTTCCTAACAACCCTAAACATAACCCTAACCGGAACAAGAAGCTGAACCCGAGTTAGACCCGAAAAAACACGTACGGTGCCACTTTCTGCCGTCAAAAAGTGCTCTCAGCGGAAGCCTTTGGGTACACCTGAACTCCCTGGGGGAGCCTTTACGCAACCCCACACTCAACAGGACTCTGCGTCTTCACTCTTTCCTAACAACCCTAAACATAACCCTAACCGCAACAAGAAGCTGAACCCGAGTTAGACCCGAAAAAACACGTACGGTGCCACTTTCTGCCATCAAAAAGTGCTCTCAGCGGAAGCCTTTGGGTACACCTGAACTCCCTGGGGGAGCCTTTACGCAACCCCACACTCAACAGGACTCTGCGTCTTCACTCTTTCCTAACAACCCTAAACATAACCCTAACCGCAACAAGAAGCTGAACCCGAGTTAGACCCGAAAAAACACGTACGGTGCCACTTTCTGCCATCCAAAAGTGCTCTCAGCGGAAGCCTTTGGGTACACCTGAACTCCCTGGGGGAGCCTTTACGCAACCCCACACTCAACAGGACTCTGCGTCTTCAGTCTTTCCTAACAACCCTAAACATAACCCTAACCGCAACAAGAAGCTGAACCCGAGTTAGACCCGAAAAAACACGTACGGTGCCACTTTCTGCCATCCAAAAGTGCTCTCAGCGGAAGCCTTTGGGTACACCTGAACTCCCTGGGGGAGCCTTTACGCAACCCCACACTCAACAGGACTCTGCGTCTTCACTCTTTCCTAACAACCCTAAACATAACCCTAACCGCAACAAGAAGCTGAACCCGAGTTAGACCCGAAAAAACACGTACGGTGCCACTTTCTGCCATCAAAAAGTGCTCTCAGCGGAAGCCTTTGGGTACACCTGAACTCCCTGGGGGAGCCTTTACGCAACCCCACACTCAACAGGACTCTGCGTCTTCACTCTTTCCTAACAACCCTAAACATAACCCTAACCGCAACAAGAAGCTGAACCCGAGTTAGACCCGAAAAAACACGTACGGTGCCACTTTCTGCCATCCAAAAGTGCTCTCAGCGGAAGCCTTTGGGTACACCTGAACTCCCTGGGGGAGCCTTTACGCAACCCCACACTCAACAGGACTCTGCGTCTTCACTCTTTCCTAACAACCCTAAACATAACCCTAACCGCAACAAGAAGCTGAACCCGAGTTAGACCCGAAAAAACACGTACGGTGCCACTTTCTGCCATCAAAAAGTGCTCTCAGCGGAAGCCTTTGGGTACACCTGAACTCCCTGGGGGAGCCTTTACGCAACCCCACACTCAACAGGACTCTGCGTCTTCACTCTTTCCTAACAACCCTAAACATAACCCTAACCGCAACAAGAAGCTGAACCCGAGTTAGACCCGAAAAAACACGTACGGTGCCACTTTCTGCCATCAAAAAGTGCTCTCAGCGGAAGCCTTTGGGTACACCTGAACTCCCTGGGGGAGCCTTTACGCAACCCCACACTCAACAGGACTCTGCGTCTTCACTCTTTCCTAACAACCCTAAACATAACCCTAACCGCAACAAGAAGCTGAACCCGAGTTAGACCCGAAAAAACACGTACGGTGCCACTTTCTGCCATCCAAAAGTGCTCTCAGCGGAAGCCTTTGGGTACACCTGAACTCCCTGCGGGAGCCTTTACGCAACCCCACACTCAACAGGACTCTGCGTCTTCACTCTTTCCTAACAACCCTAAACATAACCCTAACCGCAACAAGAAGCTGAACCCGAGTTAGACCCGAAAAAACACGTACGGTGCCACTTTCTGCCGTCAAAAAGTGCTCTCAGCGGAAGCCTTTGGGTACACCTGAACTCCCTGGGGGAGCCTTTACGCAACCCCACACTCAACAGGACTCTGCGTCTTCACTCTTTCCTAACAACCCTAAACATAACCCTAACCGCAACAAGAAGCTGAACCCGAGTTAGACCCGAAAAAACACGTACGGTGCCACTTTCTGCCATCAAAAAGTGCTCTCAGCGGAAGCCTTTGGGTACACCTGAACTCCCTGGGGGAGCCTTTACGCAACCCCACACTCAACAGGACTCTGCGTCTTCACTCTTTCCTAACAACCCTAAACATAACCCTAACCGCAACAAGAAGCTGAACCCGAGTTAGACCCGAAAAAACACGTACGGTGCCACTTTCTGCCATCCAAAAGTGCTCTCAGCGGAAGCCTTTGGGTACACCTGAACTCCCTGGGGGAGCCTTTACGCAACCCCACACTCAACAGGACTCTGCGTCTTCACTCTTTCCTAACAACCCTAAACATAACCCTAACCGCAACAAGAAGCTGAACCCGAGTTAGACCCGAAAAAACAAGTACGGTGCCACTTTCTGCCATCCAAAAGTGCTCTCAGCGGAAGCCTTTGGGTACACCTGAACTCCCTGGGGGAGCCTTTACGCAACCCCACACTCAACAGGACTCTGCGTCTTCACTCTTTCCTAACAACCCTAAACATAACCCTAACCGCAACAAGAAGCTGAACCCGAGTTAGACCCGAAAAAACACGTACGGTGCCACTTTCTGCCATCCAAAAGTGCTCTCAGCGGAAGCCTTTGGGTACACGTGAACTCCCTGGGGGAGCCTTTACGCAACCCCACACTCAACAGGACTCTGCGTCTTCACTCTTTCCTAACAACCCTAAACATAACCCTAACCGCAACAAGAAGCTGAACCCAAGTTAGACCCGAAAAAACACGGACGGTGCCACTTTCTGCCGTCAAAAAGTGCTCTCAGCGGAAGCCTTTGGGTACACCTGAACTCCCTGCGGGAGCCTTTACGCAACCCCACACTCAACAGGACTCTGCGTCTTCACTCTTTCCTAACAACCCTAAACATAACCCTAACCGCAACAAGAAGCTGAACCCGAGTTAGACCCGAAAAAACACGTACGGTGCCGCTTTCTGCCGTCAAAAAGTGCTCTCAGCGGAAGCCTTTGGGTACAGCTGAACTCCCTGGGGGAGCCTTTACGCAACCCCACACTCAACAGGACTCTGCGTCTTCACTCTTTCCTAACAACCCTAAACATAACCCTAACCGCAACAAGAAGCTGAACCCGAGTTAGACCCGAAAAAACACGTACGGTGCCACTTTCTGCCATCAAAAAGTGCTCTCAGCGGAAGCCTTTGGGTACACCTGAACTCCCTGGGGGAGCCTTTACGCAACCCCACACTCAACAGGACTCTGCGTCTTCACTCTTTCCTAACAACCCTAAACATAACCCTAACCGCAACAAGAAGCTGAACCCGAGTTAGACCCGAAAAAACACGTACGGTGCCACTTTCTGCCATCCAAAAGTGCTCTCAGCGGAAGCCTTTGGGTACACCTGAACTCCCTGGGGGAGCCTTTACGCAACCCCACACTCAACAGGACTCTGCGTCTTCACTCTTTCCTAACAACCCTAAACATAACCCTAACCGCAACAAGAAGCTGAACCCGAGTTAGACCCGAAAAAACACGTACGGTGCCACTTTCTGCCATCAAAAAGTGCTCTCAGCAGAAGCCTTTGGGTACACCTGAACTCCCTGGGGGAGCCTTTACGCAACCCCACACTCAACAGGACTCTGCGTCTTCACTCTTTCCTAACAACCCTAAACATAACCCTAACCGCAACAAGAAGCTGAACCCGAGTTAGACCCGAAAAAACACGTACGGTGCCACTTTCTGCCATCCAAAAGTGCTCTCAGCGGAAGCCTTTGGGTACACCTGAACTCCCTGGGGGAGCCTTTACGCAACCCCACACTCAACAGGACTCTGCGTCTTCACTCTTTCCTAACAACCCTAAACATAACCCTAACCGCAACAAGAAGCTGAACCCGAGTTAGACCCGAAAAAACACGTACGGTGCCACTTTCTGCCATCCAAAAGTGCTCTCAGCGGAAGCCTTTGGGTACACCTGAACTCCCTGGGGGAGCCTTTACGCAACCCCACACTCAACAGGACTCTGCGTCTTCAGTCTTTCCTAACAACCCTAAACATAACCCTAACCGCAACAAGAAGCTGAACCCGAGTTAGACCCGAAAAAACACGGACGGTGCCACTTTCTGCCATCAAAAAGTGCTCTCAGCGGAAGCCTTTGGGTACACCTGAACTCCCTGGGGGAGCCTTTACGCAACCCCACACTCAACAGGACTCTGCGTCTTCACTCTTTCCTAACAACCCTAAACATAACCCTAACCGCAACAAGAAGCTGAACCCGAGTTTTACCCGAAAAAACACGTACGGTGCCACTTTCTGCCATCAAAAAGTGCTCTCAGCGGAAGCCTTTGGGTACACCTGAACTCCCTGGGGGAGCCTTTACGCAACCCCACACTCAACAGGACTCTGCGTCTTCACTCTTTCCTAACAACCCTAAACATAACCCTAACCGCAACAAGAAGCTGAACCCGAGTTAGACCCGAAAAAACACGGACGGTGCCACTTTCTGCCATCAAAAAGTGCTCTCAGCGGAAGCCTTTGGGTACACCTGAACTCCCTGGGGGAGCCTTTACGCAACCCCACACTTAACAGGACTCTGCGTCTTCACTCTTTCCTAACAACCCTAAACATAACCCTAACCGCAACAAGAAGCTGAACCCGAGTTAGACCCGAAAAAACACGTACGGTGCCACTTTCTGCCATCAAAAAGTGCTCTCAGCGGAAGCCTTTGGGTACACCTGAACTCCCTGGGGGAGCCTTTACGCAACCCCACACTCAACAGGACTCTGCGTCTTCACTCTTTCCTAACAACCCTAAACATAACCCTAACCGCAACAAGAAGCTGAACCCGAGTTAGACCCGAAAAAACACGTACGGTGCCACTTTCTGCCATCAAAAAGTGCTCTCAGCGGAAGCCTTTGGGTACACCTGAACTCCCTGGGGGAGCCTTTACGCAACCCCACACTCAACAGGACTCTGCGTCTTCACTCTTTCCTAACAACCCTAAACATAACCCTAACCGCAACAAGAAGCTGAACCCGAGTTAGACCCAAAAAAACACGTACGGTGCCACTTTCTGCCGTCAAAAAGTGCTCTCAGCGGAAGCCTTTGGGTACACCTGAACTCCCTGGGGGAGCCTTTACGCAACCCCACACTCAACAGGACTCTGCGTCTTCACTCTTTCCTAACAACCCTAAACATAACCCTAACCGCAACAAGAAGCTGAACCCGAGTTAGACCCGAAAAAACACGTACGGTGCCACTTTCTGCCATCAAAAAGTGCTCTCAGCGGAAGCCTTTGGGTACACCTGAACTCCCTGGGGGAGCCTTTACGCAACCCCACACTCAACAGGACTCTGCGTCTTCACTCTTTCCTAACAACCCTAAACATAACCCTAACCGCAACAAGAAGCTCAACCCGAGTTAGACCCGAAAAAACACGGACGGTGCCACTTTCTGCCATCCAAAAGTGCTCTCAGCGGAAGCCTTTGGGTACACCTGAACTCCCTGGGGGAGCCTTTACGCAACCCCACACTCAACAGGACTCTGCGTCTTCACTCTTTCCTAACAACCCTAAACATAACCCTAACCGCAACAAGAAGCTGAACCCGAGTTAGACCCGAAAAAACACGTACGGTGCCACTTTCTGCCATCAAAACGTGCTCTCAGCGGAAGCCTTTGGGTACACCTGAACTCCCTGGGGGAGCCTTTACGCAACCCCACACTCAACAGGACTCTGCGTCTTCACTCTTTCCTAACAACCCTAAACATAACCCTAACCGCAACAAGAAGCTGAACCCGAGTTAGACCCGAAAAAACACGTACGGTGCCACTTTCTGCCATCAAAAAGTGCTCTCAGCGGAAGCCTTTGGGTACACCTGAACTCCCTGGGGGAGCCTTTACGCAACCCCACACTCAACAGGACTCTGCGTCTTCACTCTTTCCTAACAACCCTAAACATAACCCTAACCGCAACAAGAAGCTGAACCCGAGTTAGACCCGAAAAAACACGTACGGTGCCACTTTCTGCCATCCAAAAGTGCTCTCAGCGGAAGCCTTTGGGTACACCTGAACTCCCTGGGGGAGCCTTTACGCAACCCCACACTCAACAGGACTCTGCGTCTTCACTCTTTCCTAACAACCCTAAACATAACCCTAACCGCAACAAGAAGCTGAACCCGAGTTAGACCCGAAAAAACACGTACGGTGCCACTTTCTGCCATCAAAAAGTGCTCTCAGCGGAAGCCTTTGGGTACACCTGAACTCCCTGGGGGAGCCTTTACGCAACCCCACACTCAACAGGACTCTGCGTCTTCACTCTTTCCTAACAACCCTAAACATAACCCTAACCGCAACAAGAAGCTGAACCCGAGTTAGACCCGAAAAAACACGTACGGTGCCACTTTCTGCCATCCAAAAGTGCTCTCAGCGGAAGCCTTTGGGTACACCTGAACTCCCTGGGGGAGCCTTTACGCAACCCCACACTCAACAGGACTCTGCGTCTTCACTCTTTCCTAACAACCCTAAACATAACCCTAACCGCAACAAGAAGCTGAACCCGAGTTAGACCCGAAAAAACACGTACGGTGCCACTTTCTGCCATCAAAAAGTGCTCTCAGCGGAAGCCTTTGGGTACACCTGAACTCCCTGGGGGAGCCTTTACGCAACCCCACACTCAACAGGACTCCGCGTCTTCACTCTTTCCTAACAACCCTAAACATAACCCTAACCGCAACAAGAAGCTGAACCCGAGTTAGACCCGAAAAAACACGTACGGTGCCACTTTCTGCCATCCAAAAGTGCTCTCAGCGGAAGCCTTTGGGTACACCTGAACTCCCTGGGGGAGCCTTTACGCAACCCCACACTCAACAGGACTCTGCGTCTTCACTCTTTCCTAACAACCCTAAACATAACCCTAACCGCAACAAGAAGCTGAACCCGAGTTAGACCCGAAAAAACACGTACGGTGCCACTTTCTGCCATCAAAAAGTGCTCTCAGCGGAAGCCTTTGGGTACACCTGAACTCCCTGGGGGAGCCTTTACGCAACCCCACACTCAACAGGACTCTGCGTCTTCACTCTTTCCTAACAACCCTAAACATAACCCTAACCGCAACAAGAAGCTCAACCCGAGTTAGACCCGAAAAAACACGGACGGTGCCACTTTCTGCCATCCAAAAGTGCGCTCAGCGGAAGCCTTTGGGTACACCTGAACTCCCTGGGGGAGCCTTTACGCAACCCCACACTCAACAGGACTCTGCGTCTTCACTCTTTCCTAACAACCCTAAACATAACCCTAACCGCAACAAGAAGCTGAACCCGAGTTAGACCCGAAAAAACACGTACGGTGCCACTTCCTGCCATCAAAAAGTGCTCTCAGCGGAAGCCTTTGGGTACACCTGAACTCCCTGGGGGAGCCTTTACGCAACCCCACACTCAACAGGACTCTGCGTCTTCACTCTTTCCTAACAACCCTAAACATAACCCTAACCGCAACAAGAAGCTGAACCCGAGTTAGACCCGAAAAAACACGGACGGTGCCACTTTCTGCCATCCAAAAGTGCTCTCAGCGGAAGCCTTTGGGTACACCTGAACTCCCTGGGGGAGCCTTTACGCAACCCCACACTCAACAGGACTCTGCGTCTTCACTCTTTCCTAACAACCCTAAACATAACCCTAACCGCAACAAGAAGCTGAACCCGAGTTAGACCCGAAAAAACACGTACGGTGCCACTTTCTGCCATCCAAAAGTGCTCTCAGCGGAAGCCTTTGGGTACACCTGAACTCCCTGGGGGAGCCTTTACGCAACCCCACACTCAACAGGACTCTGCGTCTTCACTCTTTCCTAACAACCCTAAACATAACCCTAACCGCAACAAGAAGCTCAACCCGAGTTAGACCCGAAAAAACACGTACGGTGCCACTTTCTGCCATCAAAAAGTGCTCTCAGCGGAAGCCTTTGGGTACACCTGAACTCCCTGGGGGAGCCTTTACGCAACCCCACACTCAACAGGACTCTGCGTCTTCACTCTTTCCTAACAACCCTAAACATAACCCTAACCGCAACAAGAAGCTGAACCCGAGTTAGACCCGAAAAAACACGTACGGTGCCACTTTCTGCCATCCAAAAGTGCTCTCAGCGGAAGCCTTTGGGTACACGTGAACTCCCTGGGGGAGCCTTTACGCAACCCCACACTCAACAGGACTCTGCGTCTTCACTCTTTCCTAACAACCCTAAACATAACCCTAACCGCAACAAGAAGCTGAACCCAAGTTAGACCCGAAAAAACACGGACGGTGCCACTTTCTGCCGTCAAAAAGTGCTCTCAGCGGAAGCCTTTGGGTACACCTGAACTCCCTGCGGGAGCCTTTACGCAACCCCACACTCAACAGGACTCTGCGTCTTCACTCTTTCCTAACAACCCTAAACATAACCCTAACCGCAACAAGAAGCTGAACCCGAGTTAGACCCGAAAAAACACGTACGGTGCCGCTTTCTGCCGTCAAAAAGTGCTCTCAGCGGAAGCCTTTGGGTACAGCTGAACTCCCTGGGGGAGCCTTTACGCAACCCCACACTCAACAGGACTCTGCGTCTTCACTCTTTCCTAACAACCCTAAACATAACCCTAACCGCAACAAGAAGCTGAACCCGAGTTAGACCCGAAAAAACACGTACGGTGCCACTTTCTGCCATCAAAAAGTGCTCTCAGCGGAAGCCTTTGGGTACACCTGAACTCCCTGGGGGAGCCTTTACGCAACCCCACACTCAACAGGACTCTGCGTCTTCACTCTTTCCTAACAACCCTAAACATAACCCTAACCGCAACAAGAAGCTGAACCCGAGTTAGACCCGAAAAAACACGTACGGTGCCACTTTCTGCCATCCAAAAGTGCTCTCAGCGGAAGCCTTTGGGTACACCTGAACTCCCTGGGGGAGCCTTTACGCAACCCCACACTCAACAGGACTCTGCGTCTTCACTCTTTCCTAACAACCCTAAACATAACCCTAACCGCAACAAGAAGCTGAACCCGAGTTAGACCCGAAAAAACACGTACGGTGCCACTTTCTGCCATCAAAAAGTGCTCTCAGCAGAAGCCTTTGGGTACACCTGAACTCCCTGGGGGAGCCTTTACGCAACCCCACACTCAACAGGACTCTGCGTCTTCACTCTTTCCTAACAACCCTAAACATAACCCTAACCGCAACAAGAAGCTGAACCCGAGTTAGACCCGAAAAAACACGTACGGTGCCACTTTCTGCCATCCAAAAGTGCTCTCAGCGGAAGCCTTTGGGTACACCTGAACTCCCTGGGGGAGCCTTTACGCAACCCCACACTCAACAGGACTCTGCGTCTTCACTCTTTCCTAACAACCCTAAACATAACCCTAACCGCAACAAGAAGCTGAACCCGAGTTAGACCCGAAAAAACACGTACGGTGCCACTTTCTGCCATCCAAAAGTGCTCTCAGCGGAAGCCTTTGGGTACACCTGAACTCCCTGGGGGAGCCTTTACGCAACCCCACACTCAACAGGACTCTGCGTCTTCACTCTTTCCTAACAACCCTAAACATAACCCTAACCGCAACAAGAAGCTGAACCCGAGTTAGACCCGAAAAAACACGGACGGTGCCACTTTCTGCCATCAAAAAGTGCTCTCAGCGGAACCCTTTGGGTACACCTGAACTCCCTGGGGGAGCCTTTACGCAACCCCACACTCAACAGGACTCTGCGTCTTCACTCTTTCCTAACAACCCTAAACATAACCCTAACCGCAACAAGAAGCTGAACCCGAGTTTGACCCGAAAAAACACGTACGGTGCCACTTTCTGCCATCAAAAAGTGCTCTCAGCGGAAGCCTTTGGGTACACCTGAACTCCCTGGGGGAGCCTTTACGCAACCCCACACTCAACAGGACTCTGCGTCTTCACTCTTTCCTAACAACCCTAAACATAACCCTAACCGCAACAAGAAGCTGAACCCGAGTTAGACCCGAAAAAACACGGACGGTGCCACTTTCTGCCATCAAAAAGTGCTCTCAGCGGAAGCCTTTGGGTACACCTGAACTCCCTGGGGGAGCCTTTACGCAACCCCACACTTAACAGGACTCTGCGTCTTCACTCTTTCCTAACAACCCTAAACATAACCCTAACCGCAACAAGAAGCTGAACCCGAGTTAGACCCGAAAAAACACGTACGGTGCCACTTTCTGCCATCAAAAAGTGCTCTCAGCGGAAGCCTTTGGGTACACCTGAACTCCCTGGGGGAGCCTTTACGCAACCCCACACTCAACAGGACTCTGCGTCTTCACTCTTTCCTAACAACCCTAAACATAACCCTAACCGCAACAAGAAGCTGAACCCGAGTTAGACCCGAAAAAACACGTACGGTGCCACTTTCTGCCATCAAAAAGTGCTCTCAGCGGAAGCCTTTGGGTACACCTGAACTCCCTGGGGGAGCCTTTACGCAACCCCACACTCAACAGGACTCTGCGTCTTCACTCTTTCCTAACAACCCTAAACATAACCCTAACCGCAACAAGAAGCTGAACCCGAGTTAGACCCAAAAAAACACGTACGGTGCCACTTTCTGCCGTCAAAAAGTGCTCTCAGCGGAAGCCTTTGGGTACACCTGAACTCCCTGGGGGAGCCTTTACGCAACCCCACACTCAACAGGACTCTGCGTCTTCACTCTTTCCTAACAACCCTAAACATAACCCTAACCGCAACAAGAAGCTGAACCCGAGTTAGACCCGAAAAAACACGTACGGTGCCACTTTCTGCCATCAAAAAGTGCTCTCAGCGGAAGCCTTTGGGTACACCTGAACTCCCTGGGGGAGCCTTTACGCAACCCCACACTCAACAGGACTCTGCGTCTTCACTCTTTCCTAACAACCCTAAACATAACCCTAACCGCAACAAGAAGCTCAACCCGAGTTAGACCCGAAAAAACACGGACGGTGCCACTTTCTGCCATCCAAAAGTGCTCTCAGCGGAAGCCTTTGGGTACACCTGAACTCCCTGGGGGAGCCTTTACGCAACCCCACACTCAACAGGACTCTGCGTCTTCACTCTTTCCTAACAACCCTAAACATAACCCTAACCGCAACAAGAAGCTGAACCCGAGTTAGACCCGAAAAAACACGTACGGTGCCACTTTCTGCCATCAAAACGTGCTCTCAGCGGAAGCCTTTGGGTACACCTGAACTCCCTGGGGGAGCCTTTACGCAACCCCACACTCAACAGGACTCTGCGTCTTCACTCTTTCCTAACAACCCTAAACATAACCCTAACCGCAACAAGAAGCTGAACCCGAGTTAGACCCGAAAAAACACGTACGGTGCCACTTTCTGCCATCAAAAAGTGCTCTCAGCGGAAGCCTTTGGGTACACCTGAACTCCCTGGGGGAGCCTTTACGCAACCCCACACTCAACAGGACTCTGCGTCTTCACTCTTTCCTAACAACCCTAAACATAACCCTAACCGCAACAAGAAGCTGAACCCGAGTTAGACCCGAAAAAACACGTACGGTGCCACTTTCTGCCATCCAAAAGTGCTCTCAGCGGAAGCCTTTGGGTACACCTGAACTCCCTGGGGGAGCCTTTACGCAACCCCACACTCAACAGGACTCTGCGTCTTCACTCTTTCCTAACAACCCTAAACATAACCCTAACCGCAACAAGAAGCTGAACCCGAGTTAGACCCGAAAAAACACGTACGGTGCCACTTTCTGCCATCAAAAAGTGCTCTCAGCGGAAGCCTTTGGGTACACCTGAACTCCCTGGGGGAGCCTTTACGCAACCCCACACTCAACAGGACTCTGCGTCTTCACTCTTTCCTAACAACCCTAAACATAACCCTAACCGCAACAAGAAGCTGAACCCGAGTTAGACCCGAAAAAACACGTACGGTGCCACTTTCTGCCATCCAAAAGTGCTCTCAGCGGAAGCCTTTGGGTACACCTGAACTCCCTGGGGGAGCCTTTACGCAACCCCACACTCAACAGGACTCTGCGTCTTCACTCTTTCCTAACAACCCTAAACATAACCCTAACCGCAACAAGAAGCTGAACCCGAGTTAGACCCGAAAAAACACGTACGGTGCCACTTTCTGCCATCAAAAAGTGCTCTCAGCGGAAGCCTTTGGGTACACCTGAACTCCCTGGGGGAGCCTTTACGCAACCCCACACTCAACAGGACTCTGCGTCTTCACTCTTTCCTAACAACCCTAAACATAACCCTAACCGCAACAAGAAGCTGAACCCGAGTTAGACCCGAAAAAACACGTACGGTGCCACTTTCTGCCATCCAAAAGTGCTCTCAGCGGAAGCCTTTGGGTACACCTGAACTCCCTGGGGGAGCCTTTACGCAACCCCACACTCAACAGGACTCTGCGTCTTCACTCTTTCCTAACAACCCTAAACATAACCCTAACCGCAACAAGAAGCTGAACCCGAGTTAGACCCGAAAAAACACGTACGGTGCCACTTTCTGCCATCAAAAAGTGCTCTCAGCGGAAGCCTTTGGGTACACCTGAACTCCCTGGGGGAGCCTTTACGCAACCCCACACTCAACAGGACTCTGCGTCTTCACTCTTTCCTAACAACCCTAAACATAACCCTAACCGCAACAAGAAGCTCAACCCGAGTTAGACCCGAAAAAACACGGACGGTGCCACTTTCTGCCATCCAAAAGTGCGCTCAGCGGAAGCCTTTGGGTACACCTGAACTCCCTGGGGGAGCCTTTACGCAACCCCACACTCAACAGGACTCTGCGTCTTCACTCTTTCCTAACAACCCTAAACATAACCCTAACCGCAACAAGAAGCTGAACCCGAGTTAGACCCGAAAAAACACGTACGGTGCCACTTCCTGCCATCAAAAAGTGCTCTCAGCGGAAGCCTTTGGGTACACCTGAACTCCCTGGGGGAGCCTTTACGCAACCCCACACTCAACAGGACTCTGCGTCTTCACTCTTTCCTAACAACCCTAAACATAACCCTAACCGCAACAAGAAGCTGAACCCGAGTTAGACCCGAAAAAACACGGACGGTGCCACTTTCTGCCATCCAAAAGTGCTCTCAGCGGAAGCCTTTGGGTACACCTGAACTCCCTGGGGGAGCCTTTACGCAACCCCACACTCAACAGGACTCTGCGTCTTCACTCTTTCCTAACAACCCTAAACATAACCCTAACCGCAACAAGAAGCTGAACCCGAGTTAGACCCGAAAAAACACGTACGGTGCCACTTTCTGCCATCCAAAAGTGCTCTCAGCGGAAGCCTTTGGGTACACCTGAACTCCCTGGGGGAGCCTTTACGCAACCCCACACTCAACAGGACTCTGCGTCTTCACTCTTTCCTAACAACCCTAAACATAACCCTAACCGCAACAACAAGCTCAACCCGAGTTAGACCCGAAAAAACACGTACGGTGCCACTTTCTGCCATCAAAAAGTGCTCTCAGCGGAAGCCTTTGGGTACACCTGAACTCCCTGGGGGAGCCTTTACGCAACCCCACACTCAACAGGACTCTGCGTCTTCACTCTTTCCTAACAACCCTAAACATAACCCTAACCGCAACAAGAAGCTGAACCCGAGTTAGACCCGAAAAAACACGTACGGTGCCACTTTCTGCCATCAAAAAGTGCTCTCAGCGGAAGCCTTTGGGTACACCTGAACTCCCTGGGGGAGCCTTTACGCAACCCCACACTCAACAGGACTCTGCGTCTTCACTCTTTCCTAACAACCCTAAACATAACCCTAACCGCAACAAGAAGCTGAACCCGAGTTAGACCCGAAAAAACACGTACGGTGCCACTTTCTGCCATCAAAAAGTGCTCTCAGCGGAAGCCTTTGGGTACACCTGAACTCCCCGGGGGAGCCTTTACGCAACCCCACACTCAACAGGACTCTGAGTCTTCACTCTTTCCTAACAACCCTAAACATAACCCTAACCGGAACAAGAAGCTCAACCCGAGTTAGACCCGAAAAAACACGTACGGTGCCACTTTCTGCCGTCAAAAAGTGCTCTCAGCGGAAGCCTTTGGGTACACCTGAACTCCCTGGGGGAGCCTTTACGCAACCCCACACTCAACAGGACTCTGCGTCTTCACTCTTTCCTAACAACCCTAAACATAACCCTAACCGCAACAAGAAGCTCAACCCGAGTTAGACCCGAAAAAACACGTACGGTGCCACTTTCTGCCATCCAAAAGTGCTCTCAGCGGAAGCCTTTGGGTACACCTGAACTCCCTGGGGGAGCCTTTACGCAACCCCACACTCAACAGGACTCTGCGTCTTCACTCTTTCCTAACAACCCTAAACATAACCCTAACCGCAACAAGAAGCTGAACCCGAGTTAGACCCGAAAAAACACGTACGGTGCCACTTTCTGCCATCAAAAAGTGCTCTCAGCGGAAGCCTTTGGGTACACCTGAACTCCCTGGGGGAGCCTTTACGCAACCCCACACTCAACAGGACTCTGCGTCTTCACTCTTTCCTAACAACCCTAAACATAACCCTAACCGCAACAAGAAGCTCAACCCGAGTTAGACCCGAAAAAACACGGACGGTGCCACTTTCTGCCATCCAAAAGTGCGCTCAGCGGAAGCCTTTGGGTACACCTGAACTCCCTGCGGGAGCCTTTACGCAACCCCACACTCAACAGGACTCTGCGTCTTCACTCTTTCCTAACAACCCTAAACATAACCCTAACCGCAACAAGAAGCTGAACCCGAGTTAGACCCGAAAAAACACGTACGGTGCCACTTCCTGCCATCAAAAAGTGCTCTCAGCGGAAGCCTTTGGGTACACCTGAACTCCCTGGGGGAGCCTTTACGCAACCCCACACTCAACAGGACTCTGCGTCTTCACTCTTTCCTAACAACCCTAAACATAACCCTAACCGCAACAAGAAGCTGAACCCGAGTTAGACCCGAAAAAACACGGACGGTGCCACTTTCTGCCATCCAAAAGTGCTCTCAGCGGAAGCCTTTGGGTACACCTGAACTCCCTGGGGGAGCCTTTACGCAACCCCACACTCAACAGGACTCTGCGTCTTCACTCTTTCCTAACAACCCTAAACATAACCCTAACCGCAACAAGAAGCTGAACCCGAGTTAGACCCGAAAAAACACGTACGGTGCCACTTTCTGCCATCCAAAAGTGCTCTCAGCGGAAGCCTTTGGGTACACCTGAACTCCCTGGGGGAGCCTTTACGCAACCCCACACTCAACAGGACTCTGCGTCTTCACTCTTTCCTAACAACCCTAAACATAACCCTAACCGCAACAAGAAGCTCAACCCGAGTTAGACCCGAAAAAACACGTACGGTGCCACTTTCTGCCATCAAAAAGTGCTCTCAGCGGAAGCCTTTGGGTACACCTGAACTCCCTGGGGGAGCCTTTACGCAACCCCACACTCAACAGGACTCTGCGTCTTCACTCTTTCCTAACAACCCTAAACATAACCCTAACCGCAACAAGAAGCTGAACCCGAGTTAGACCCGAAAAAACACGTACGGTGCCACTTTCTGCCATCAAAAAGTGCTCTCAGCGGAAGCCTTTGGGTACACCTGAACTCCCTGGGGGAGCCTTTACGCAACCCCACACTCAACAGGACTCTGCGTCTTCACTCTTTCCTAACAACCCTAAACATAACCCTAACCGCAACAAGAAGCTGAACCCGAGTTAGACCCGAAAAAACACGTACGGTGCCACTTTCTGCCATCAAAAAGTGCTCTCAGCGGAAGCCTTTGGGTACACCTGAACTCCCCGGGGGAGCCTTTACGCAACCCCACACTCAACAGGACTCTGAGTCTTCACTCTTTCCTAACAACCCTAAACATAACCCTAACCGGAACAAGAAGCTCAACCCGAGTTAGACCCGAAAAAACACGTACGGTGCCACTTTCTGCCGTCAAAAAGTGCTCTCAGCGGAAGCCTTTGGGTACACCTGAACTCCCTGGGGGAGCCTTTACGCAACCCCACACTCAACAGGACTCTGCGTCTTCACTCTTTCCTAACAACCCTAAACATAACCCTAACCGCAACAAGAAGCTCAACCCGAGTTAGACCCGAAAAAACACGGACGGTGCCACTTTCTGCCATCCAAAAGTGCTCTCAGCGGAAGCCTTTGGGTACACCTGAACTCCCTGGGGGAGCCTTTACGCAACCCCACACTCAACAGGACTCTGCGTCTTCACTCTTTCCTAACAACCCTAAACATAACCCTAACCGCAACAAGAAGCTGAACCCGAGTTAGACCCGAAAAAACACGGACGGTGCCACTTTCTGCCATCAAAAAGTGCTCTCAGCGGAAGCCTTTGGGTACACCTGAACTCCCTGGGGGAGCCTTTACGCAACCCCACACTCAACAGGACTCTGCGTCTTCACTCTTTCCTAACAACCCTAAACATAACCCTAACCGCAACAAGAAGCTCAACCCGAGTTAGACCCGAAAAAACACGTACGGTGCCACTTTCTGCCATCCAAAAGTGCTCTCAGCGGAAGCCTTTGGGTACACCTGAACTCCCTGGGGGAGCCTTTACGCAACCCCACACTCAACAGGACTCTGCGTCTTCACTCTTTCCTAACAACCCTAAACATAACCCTAACCGCAACAAGAAGCTGAACCCGAGTTAGACCCGAAAAAACACGGACGGTGCCACTTTCTGCCATCAAAAAGTGCTCTCAGCGGAAGCCTTTGGGTACACCTGAACTCCCTGGGGGAGCCTTTACGCAACCCCACACTCAACAGGACTCTGCGTCTTCACTCTTTCCTAACAACCCTAAACATAACCCTAACCGCAACAACAAGCTCAACCCGAGTTAGACCCGAAAAAACACGTACGGTGCCACTTTCTGCCATCAAAAAGTGCTCTCAGCGGAAGCCTTTGGGTACAGCTGAACTCCCTGGGGGAGCCTTTACGCAACCCCACACTCAACAGGACTCTGCGTCTTCACTCTTTCCTAACAACCCTAAACATAACCCTAACCGCAACAAGAAGCTGAACCCGAGTTAGACCCGAAAAAACACGTACGGTGCCACTTTCTGCCATCAAAAAGTGCTCTCAGCGGAAGCCTTTGGGTACACCTGAACTCCCTGGGGGAGCCTTTACGCAACCCCACACTCAACAGGACTCTGCGTCTTCACTCTTTCCTAACAACCCTAAACATAACCCTAACCGCAACAAGAAGCTGAACCCGAGTTAGACCCGAAAAAACACGTACGGTGCCACTTTCTGCCATCCAAAAGTGCTCTCAGCGGAAGCCTTTGGGTACACCTGAACTCCCTGGGGGAGCCTTTACGCAACCCCACACTCAACAGGACTCTGCGTCTTCACTCTTTCCTAACAACCCTAAACATAACCCTAACCGCAACAAGAAGCTGAACCCGAGTTAGACCCGAAAAAACACGTACGGTGCCACTTTCTGCCATCCAAAAGTGCTCTCAGCGGAAGCCTTTGGGTACACCTGAACTCCCTGGGGGAGCCTTTACGCAACCCCACACTCAACAGGACTCTGCGTCTTCACTCTTTCCTAACAACCCTAAACATAACCCTAACCGCAACAAGAAGCTGAACCCGAGTTAGACCCGAAAAAACACGTACGGTGCCACTTTCTGCCGTCAAAAAGTGCTCTCAGCGGAAGCCTTTGGGTACACCTGAACTCCCTGGGGGAGCCTTTACGCAACCCCACACTCAACAGGACTCTGCGTCTTCACTCTTTCCTAACAACCCTAAACATAACCCTAACCGCAACAAGAAGCTGAACCCGAGTTAGACCCGAAAAAACACGTACGCTGCCACTTTCTGCCATCCAAAAGTGCTCTCAGCGGAAGCCTTTGGGTACACCTGAACTCCCTGGGGGAGCCTTTACGCAACCCCACACTCAACAGGACTCTGCGTCTTCACTCTTTCCTAACAACCCTAAACATAACCCTAACCGCAACAAGAAGCTGAACCCGAGTTAGACCCGAAAAAACACGTACGGTGCCACTTTCTGCCATCCAAAAGTGCTCTCAGCGGAAGCCTTTGGGTACACCTGAACTCCCTGGGGGAGCCTTTACGCAACCCCACACTCAACAGGACTCTGCGTCTTCACTCTTTCCTAACAACCCTAAACATAACCCTAACCGCAACAAGAAGCTGAACCCGAGTTAGACCCGAAAAAACACGTACGGTGCCACTTTCGGCCATCCAAAAGTGCTCTCAGCGGAAGCCTTTGGGTACACCTGAACTCCCTGGGGGAGCCTTTACGCAACCCCACACTCAACAGGACTCTGCGTCTTCACTCTTTCCTAACAACCCTAAACATAACCCTAACCGCAACAAGAAGCTGAACCCGAGTTAGACCCGAAAAAACACGTACGGTGCCACTTTCTGCCATCCAAAAGTGCTCTCAGCGGAAGCCTTTGGGTACACCTGAACTCCCTGGGGGAGCCTTTACGCAACCCCACACTCAACAGGACTCTGCGTCTTCACTCTTTCCTAACAACCCTAAACATAACCCTAACCGCAACAAGAAGCTGAACCCGAGTTAGACCCGAAAAAACACGTACGCTGCCACTTTCTGCCATCCAAAAGTGCTCTCAGCGGAAGCCTTTGGGTACACCTGAACTCCCTGGGGGAGCCTTTACGCAACCCCACACTCAACAGGACTCTGCGTCTTCACTCTTTCCTAACAACCCTAAACATAACCCTAACCGCAACAAGAAGCTGAACCCGAGTTAGACCCGAAAAAACACGTACGGTGCCACTTTCTGCCATCCAAAAGTGCTCTCAGCGGAAGCCTTTGGGTACACCTGAACTCCCTGGGGGAGCCTTTACGCAACCCCACACTCAACAGGACTCTGCGTCTTCACTCTTTCCTAACAACCCTAAACATAACCCTAACCGCAACAAGAAGCTGAACCCGAGTTAGACCCGAAAAAACACGTACGGTGCCACTTTCGGCCATCAAAAAGTGCTCTCAGCGGAAGCCTTTGGGTACACCTGAACTCCCTGGAGGAGTCTTTACGCAACCCCACACTCAACAGGACTCTGCGTCTTCACTCTTTCCTAACAACCCTAAACATAACCCTAACCGCAACAAGAAGCTGAACCCGAGTTAGACCCGAAAAAACACGTACGGTGCCACTTTCTGCCGTCAAAAAGTGCTCTCAGCGGAAGCCTTTGGGTACACCTGAACTCCCTGGGGGAGCCTTTACGCAACCCCACACTCAACAGGACTCTGCGTCTTCACTCTTTCCTAACAACCCTAAACATAACCCTAACCGCAACAAGAAGCTGAACCCGAGTTAGACCCGAAAAAACACGTACGCTGCCACTTTCTGCCATCCAAAAGTGCTCTCAGCGGAAGCCTTTGGGTACACCTGAACTCCCTGGGGGAGCCTTTACGCAACCCCACACTCAACAGGACTCTGCGTCTTCACTCTTTCCTAACAACCCTAAACATAACCCTAACCGCAACAAGAAGCTGAACCCGAGTTAGACCCGAAAAAACACGTACGGTGCCACTTTCTGCCATCCAAAAGTGCTCTCAGCGGAAGCCTTTGGGTACACCTGAACTCCCTGGGGGAGCCTTTACGCAACCCCACACTCAACAGCACTCTGTGCCTTCAATATTTCCAAACAACTCTAACCCTAATACTAACACTAAAACTAACACTGCCCCTACAACTAAACCCTAACCAGAACCCTACACCTAACCCTAACTCTAGCCCTAAACACTAAACCTTAAACCCTAAACCCTGAACCCTAACCCTAACCCTAACCCTAACCTTAAATCCTAACACTAAACCCTGACACAAAACACTAACCATAACCCTAACCCTAACCGTAACCCTAACCCTAACCCTAACCCTAACCCTAACCCTAACCCTAACCCTAACCCTAACCCTAACCTCTAATCCCTAACCCCTAACCTCTAACCATAACCATAACCGTAACCCTAACCCTAACCCTATCCCTAACCCAAACCCTAAACCCTAAACCCTAACCCTAACCCGAACCTAAACACTAACCCTAACCCTAGCCCTATCCCTAATCCTTAACCCTAAACCCTAAACGTAACCCTAACCTTAACCCTAAACCCTAACCCTAGCCTGAACCCTAGCCCTAGACCTAGCCGTAACCCTAATCCAAACCCTAAACCTAGCCCTAACCCTAACTCTAACCCTAGCGCTCACCCTAAACCTAACCCTATCCCTAACCCTTAAACTAACCCTAACCCTAACCCTAATCCTACGCCAAACCCTAAACCCTAACACTAACCATACCCCTACCGCTAACCCTAACCCCTAACCCCTAACCCCTAATGCCTAACCACTAACCCTTAACCCCTAAACTC
>NC_139748.1:8008700-8023700 GCF_964211835.1 Anser anser | reverse complement strand
CTAACCGCAACAAGAAGCTGAACCCGAGTTAGACCCGAAAAAACACGGACGGTGCCACTTTCTGCCATCCAAAAGTGCTCTCAGCGGAAGCCTTTGGGTACACCTGAACTCCCTGGGGGAGCCTTTACGCAACCCCACACTCAACAGGACTCTGCGTCTTCACTCTTTCCTAACAACCCTAAACATAACCCTAACCGCAACAAGAAGCTGAACCCGAGTTAGACCCGAAAAAACACGTACGGTGCCACTTTCTGCCATCAAAAAGTGCTCTCAGCGGAAGCCTTTGGGTACACCTGAACTCCCTGGGGGAGCCTTTACGCAACCCCACACTCAACAGGACTCTGCGTCTTCACTCTTTCCTAACAACCCTAAACATAACCCTAACCGCAACAAGAAGCTGAACCCGAGTTAGACCCGAAAAAACACGGACGGTGCCACTTTCTGCCATCAAAAAGTGCTCTCAGCGGAAGCCTTTGGGTACACCTGAACTCCCTGGGGGAGCCTTTACGCAACCCCACACTCAACAGAACTCTGTGCCTTCAATGTTTCCAAACAACTCTAACCCTAATACTAACACTAAAACTAACACTGCCCCTACAACTAAACCCTAACCAGAACCCTACACCTAACCCTAACTCTAGCCCTAAACACTAAACATTAAACCCTAAACCCTGAACCCTAACCCTAACCCTAACCCTAACCTTAAATCCTAACACTAAACCCTGACTCAAAACCCTAACCATAACCGTAACCCTAACCGTAACCCTAATCCTAACCCTAACCCTAACCCTAACCCTAACCCTAACCCTAACCCTAACCCTAACCCTAACCCTAACCCTAACCCTAACCCTAACCTCTAAGCCCTAACCCCTAACCTCTAACCATAAGCATAACCGTAACCCTAAACCTAACCCTATCCCTAACCCAAACCCTAAACCCTAAACCCTAAACCCTAAACGTAACCCTAACCTTAACCCTAAACCCTAACCCTAGCCTGAACCCTAGCCCTAGACCTAGCCGTAACCCTAATCCAAACCCTAAACCTAGCCCTAACCCTAACTCTAACCCTAGCGCTCACCCTAAACCTAACCCTATCCCTAACCCTTAAACTAACCCTAACCCTAACCCTAATCCTACGCCAGACCCTAAACCCTAACACTAACCATACCCCTACCGCTAACCCTAACCCCTAACCCCTAACCCCTAATGCCTAACCACTAACCCTTAACCCCTAAACTCTAACCGAAACCATAACGCTAACCCTAACCCTCACCCTAACCCTAACCGTAACATTAACCCTAATCCTAACCCTAACCCTAACCCTAACCCTAACCCTAACCCTAACCCTAACCCTAACCCCTAACCCCTAACCCCTAACCCCTAACCCTAACCCTAACGACCCTAACCGTAACCCTAACCCTTACCCTAACCCTAACCTTAACCCTAGCCCCTAAACCTAAACCCTAACCCTAACCCTAACCCTAACCCCAACCCTAACCCTGACCCTAACCCTAACCCTAACCCTAACCCTACCCCTAACCCTAACCCTAACCCAAAACCCTAACCCTAACTTTAACCCTAACCCTAACCCTAACCCTAACCCTAACCCTAACCCTAACCCTAACCCTAACCCTAACCCTAACCCTAACCCTAACCCTAACCCTAACCCTTACCCTAACCCTAACCTTAACCCTAGCCCCTAAACCTAAACACTAACCCTAACCCTAACCCTAACCCTAACCCTAACCCTAACCCTAACCCTAACCCTAACCCTAAACCTAACCCTAACCCTAACCCCAACCCCAACCCTAACCCTAACCCAAAACCCTAACCCTAACCCTAACCCTAACCCTAACCCTAACCCTAACCCTAACCCTAACCCTAACCCTAACCCAAAACCCTAACCCTAACCCTAACCCTAACCCTAACCCTAACCCTAACCCCTACCCCTAACCCCTAACCCCTAACCCCTAAACCCTAACCACTAACCCCTAACCCTAACCCTAACCCCTAACCCTAACCCTAACCCTAACCCTAACCCTAACCCTAACCCTAACCCTAACCCTAACCCTAACCCTAACCCTAACCCTAACCCCTAACCCTAGCCCTAGCCCTAACCCTAACCCTAACCCGAGCGGATCTAACCCTAACCCTAACCCTAACCCTAACCCTAACCCTAACCCTAACCCTAACCCTAACCCTAACCCTAACCCTAACCCTAACCCTAACCCTAACCCTAACCCCTAACCCCTAACCCCTAACCCCTAACCCCTAACCCCTAACCCCTAACCCTAACCCTAACCCTAACCCTAACCCTAACCCTAACCCTAACCCTAACCCTAACCCTAACCCCTAACCCCTAACCCCTATCCCCTAACCCCTAACCCCTAACCCCTAACCCCTAACCCCTAACCCCTAACCCTAACCCTAACCCTAACCCTAACCCTAACCCTAACCCTAACCCCTAACCCTAACCCTAACCCTAACCCTAGCGGATCTAACCCTAACCCTAACCCTAACCCTAACCCTAACCCTAACCCTAACCCTAACCCTAACCCTAACCCTAACCCTAACCCTAACCCTAACCCTAACCCTAACCCTAACCCTAAACCCTAACCCTAACCCTAACCCTAACCCTAACTATAACCACTAACCCCTAACCCCTAACCCCTAACCCCTAACACTAACCGCTAAACCTAACCCTAATCCTAACCCTAACCCTAACCCTCACCCTCTAACCCTAACCCTCTAACCCTAACCCTAACCCTCTAACCCTAACCCTAACCGTAACACTAATCCTAACCCTAACCCTAACCCTAACGCTAACCCTAGCCATAACCCTAACCCTAACCCTAACCCTTTCTGCCATCAAAAAGTGCTCTCAGCGGAAGCCTTTGGATACACCTGAACTCCCTGGGGGAGCCTTTACGCAACCCCACACTCAACAGGACTCTGCGTCTTCACTCTTTCCTAACAACCCTAAACATAACCCTAACCGCAACAAGAAGCTGAACCCGAGTTAGACCCGAAAAAACACGTACGGTGCCACTTTCTGCCATCAAAAAGTGCTCTCAGCGGAAGCCTTTGGGTACACCTGAACTCCCTGGGGGAGCCTTTACGCAACCCCACACTCAACAGGACTCTGCGTCTTCACTCTTTCCTAACAACCCTAAACATAACCCTAACCGCAACAAGAAGCTGAACCCGAGTTAGACCCGAAAAAACACGGACGGTGCCACTTTCTGCCATCAAAAAGTGCGCTCAGCGGAAGCCTTTGGGTACACCTGAACTCCCTGGGGGAGCCTTTACGCAACCCCACACTCAACAGGACTCTGCGTCTTCACTCTTTCCTAACAACCCTAAACATAACCCTAACCGCAACAAGAAGCTGAACCCGAGTTAGACCCGAAAAAACACGTACGGTGCCACTTCCTGCCATCAAAAAGTGCTCTCAGCGGAAGCCTTTGGGTACACCTGAACTCCCTGGGGGAGCCTTTACGCAACCCCACACTCAACAGGACTCTGCGTCTTCACTCTTTCCTAACAACCCTAAACATAACCCTAACCGCAACAAGAAGCTGAACCCGAGTTAGACCCGAAAAAACACGTACGGTGCCACTTTCTGCCATCAAAAAGTGCTCTCAGCGGAAGCCTTTGGGTACACCTGAACTCCCTGGGGGAGCCTTTACGGAACCCCACACTCAACACGACTCTGCGTCTTCACTCTTTCCTAACAACCCTAAACATAACCCTAACCGCAACAAGAAGCTGAACCCGAGTTAGACCCGAAAAAACACGTACGGTGCCACTTTCTGCCATCAAAAAGTGCTCTCAGCGGAAGCCTTTGGGTACACCTGAACTCCCTGGGGGAGCCTTTACGCAACCCCACACTCAACAGGACTCTGCGTCTTCACTCTTTCCTAACAACCCTAAACATAACCCTAACCGCAACAAGAAGCTGAACCCGAGTTAGACCCGAAAAAACATGTACGGTGCCACTTTCTGCCATCCAAAAGTGCTCTCAGCGGAAGCCTTTGGGTACACCTGAACTCCCTGGGGGAGCCTTTACGCAACCCCACACTCAACAGGACTCTGCGTCTTCACTCTTTCCTAACAACCCTAAACATAACCCTAACCGCAACAAGAAGCTGAACCCGAGTTAGACCCGAAAAAACACGTACGGTGCCACTTTCTGCCATCAAAAAGTGCTCTCAGCGGAAGCCTTTGGGTACACCTGAACTCCCCGGGGGAGCCTTTACGCAACCGCACACTCAACAGGACTTTGCGTCTTCACTCTTTCCTAACAACCCTAAACATAACCCTAACCGCAACAAGAAGCTGAACCCGAGTTAGACCCGAAAAAACACGTACGGTGCCACTTTCTGCCATCCAAAAGTGCTCTCAGCGGAAGCCTTTGGGTACACCTGAACTCCCTGGGGGAGCCTTTACGCAACCCCACACTCAACAGGACTTTGCGTCTTCACTCTTTCCTAACAACCCTAAACATAACCCTAACCGCAACAAGAAGCTGAACCCGAGTTAGACCCGAAAAAACACGGACGGTGCCACTTTCTGCCATCCAAAAGTGCTCTCAGCGGAAGCCTTTGGGTACACCTGAACTCCCTGGGGGAGCCTTTACGCAACCCCACACTCAACAGGACTCTGCGTCTTCACTCTTTCCTAACAACCCTAAACATAACCCTAACCGCAACAAGAAGCTGAACCCGAGTTAGACCCGAAAAAACACGTACGGTGCCACTTTCTGCCATCAAAAAGTGCTCTCAGCGGAAGCCTTTGGGTACACCTGAACTCCCTGGGGGAGCCTTTACGCAACCCCACACTCAACAGGACTCTGCGTCTTCACTCTTTCCTAACAACCCTAAACATAACCCTAACCGCAACAAGAAGCTGAACCCGAGTTAGACCCGAAAAAACACGTACGGTGCCACTTTCTGCCATCCAAAAGTGCTCTCAGCGGAAGCCTTTGGGTACACCTGAACTCCCTGGGGGAGCCTTTACGCAACCCCACACTCAACAGGACTCTGCGTCTTCACTCTTTCCTAACAACCCTAAACATAACCCTAACCGCAACAAGAAGCTGAACCCGAGTTAGACCCGAAAAAACACGGACGGTGCCACTTTCTGCCATCAAAAAGTGCTCTCAGCGGAAGCCTTTGGGTACACCTGAACTCCCTGGGGGAGCCTTTACGCAACCCCACACTCAACAGGACTCTGCGTCTTCACTCTTTCCTAACAACCCTAAACATAACCCTAACCGCAACAAGAAGCTGAACCCGAGTTAGACCCGAAAAAACACGTACGGTGCCACTTTCTGCCATCAAAAAGTGCTCTCAGCGGAAGCCTTTGGGTACAGCTGAACTCCCTGGGGGAGCCTTTACGCAACCCCACACTCAACAGGACTCTGCGTCTTCACTCTTTCCTAACAACCCTAAACATAACCCTAACCGCAACAAGAAGCTGAACCCGAGTTAGACCCGAAAAAACACGTACGGTGCCACTTTCTGCCATCAAAAAGTGCTCTCAGCGGAAGCCTTTGGGTACACCTGAACTCCCTGGGGGAGCCTTTACGCAACCCCACACTCAACAGGACTCTGCGTCTTCACTCTTTCCTAACAACCCTAAACATAACCCTAACCGCAACAAGAAGCTGAACCCGAGTTAGACCCGAAAAAACACGTACGGTGCCACTTTCTGCCATCAAAAAGTGCTCTCAGCGGAAGCCTTTGGGTACACCTGAACTCCCTGGGGGAGCCTTTACGTAACCCCACACTCAACAGGACTTTGCGTCTTCACTCTTTCCTAACAACCCTAAACATAACCCTAACCGCAACAAGAAGCTGAACCCGAGTTAGACCCGAAAAAACACGTACGGTGCCACTTTCTGCCATCCAAAAGTGCTCTCAGCGGAAGCCTTTGGGTACACCTGAACTCCCTGGGGGAGCCTTTACGCAACCCCACACTCAACAGGACTCTGCGTCTTCACTCTTTCCTAACAACCCTAAACATAACCCTAACCGCAACAAGAAGCTGAACCCGAGTTACACCCGAAAAAACACGTACGGTGCCACTTTCTGCCATCAAAAAGTGCTCTCAGCGGAAGCCTTTGGGTACACCTGAACTCCCTGGGGGAGCCTTTACGCAACCCCACACTCAACAGGACTCTGCGTCTTCACTCTTTCCTAACAACCCTAAACATAACCCTAACCGCAACAAGAAGCTGAACCCGAGTTAGACCCGAAAAAACACGTACGGTGCCACTTTCTGCCATCCAAAAGTGCTCTCAGCGGAAGCCTTTGGGTACACCTGAACTCCCTGGGGGAGCCTTTACGCAACCCCACACTCAACAGGACTCTGCGTCTTCACTCTTTCCTAACAACCCTAAACATAACCCTAACCGCAACAAGAAGCTGAACCCGAGTTAGACCCGAAAAAACACGTACGGTGCCACTTTCTGCCATCCAAAAGTGCTCTCAGCGGAAGCCTTTGGGTACACCTGAACTCCCTGGGGGAGCCTTTACGCAACCCCACACTCAACAAGACTCTGCGTCTTCACTCTTTCCTAACAACCCTAAACATAACCCTAACCGCAACAAGAAGCTGAACCCGAGTTAGACCCGAAAAAACACGTACGGTGCCACTTTCTGCCATCAAAAAGTGCTCTCAGCGGAAGCCTTTGGGTACACCTGAACTCCCTGGGGGAGCCTTTACGCAACCCCACACTCAACAGGACTCTGCGTCTTCACTCTTTCCTAACAACCCTAAACATAACCCTAACCGCAACAAGAAGCTGAACCCGAGTTACACCCGAAAAAACACGTACGGTGCCACTTTCTGCCATCAAAAAGTGCTCTCAGCGGAAGCCTTTGGGTACACCTGAACTCCCTGGGGGAGCCTTTACGCAACCCCACACTCAACAGGACTCTGCGTCTTCACTCTTTCCTAACAACCCTAAACATAACCCTAACCGCAACAAGAAGCTGAACCCGAGTTAGACCCGAAAAAACACGTACGGTGCCACTTTCTGCCATCCAAAAGTGCTCTCAGCGGAAGCCTTTGGGTACACCTGAACTCCCTGGGGGAGCCTTTACGCAACCCCACACTCAACAGGACTCTGCGTCTTCACTCTTTCCTAACAACCCTAAACATAACCCTAACCGCAACAAGAAGCTGAACCCGAGTTAGACCCGAAAAAACACGTACGGTGCCACTTTCTGCCATCAAAAAGTGCTCTCAGCGGAAGCCTTTGGGTACACCTGAACTCCCTGGGGGAGCCTTTACGCAACCCCACACTCAACAGGACTCTGCGTCTTCACTCTTTCCTAACAACCCTAAACATAACCCTAACCGCAACAAGAAGCTGAACCCGAGTTAGACCCGAAAAAACACGTACGGTGCCACTTTCTGCCATCCAAAAGTGCTCTCAGCGGAAGCCTTTGGGTACACCTGAACTCCCTGGGGGAGCCTTTACGCAACCCCACACTCAACAGGACTCTGCGTCTTCACTCTTTCCTAACAACCCTAAACATAACCCTAACCGCAACAAGAAGCTCAACCCGAGTTAGACCCGAAAAAACACGTACGGTGCCACTTTCTGCCATCAAAAAGTGCTCTCAGCGGAACCCTTTGGGTACACCTGAACTCCCTGGGGGAGCCTTTACGCAACCCCACACTCAACAGGACTCTGCGTCTTCACTCTTTCCTAACAACCCTAAACATAACCCTAACCGCAACAAGAAGCTGAACCCGAGTTAGACCCGAAAAAACACGTACGGTGCCACTTTCTGCCATCAAAAAGTGCTCTCAGCGGAAGCCTTTGGGTACACCTGAACTCCCTGGGGGAGCCTTTACGCAACCCCACACTCAACAGGACTCTGCGTCTTCACTCTTTCCTAACAACCCTAAACATAACCCTAACCGCAACAAGAAGCTGAACCCGAGTTAGACCCGAAAAAACACGGACGGTGCCACTTTCTGCCATCAAAAAGTGCTCTCAGCGGAAGCCTTTGGGTACACCTGAACTCCCTGGGGGAGCCTTTACGCAACCCCACACTCAACAGGACTCTGCGTCTTCACTCTTTCCTAACAACCCTAAACATAACCCTAACCGCAACAAGAAGCTGAACCCGAGTTAGACCCGAAAAAACACGGACAGTGCCACTTTCTGCCATCCAAAAGTGCTCTCAGCGGAAGCCTTTGGGTACACCTGAACTCCCTGGGGGAGCCTTTACGCAACCCCACACTCAACAGGACTCTGCGTCTTCACTCTTTCCTAACAACCCTAAACATAACCCTAACCGCAACAAGAAGCTGAACCCGAGTTAGACCCGAAAAAACACGTACGGTGCCACTTTCTGCCATCAAAAAGTGCTCTCAGCGGAAGCCTTTGGGTACACCTGAACTCCCTGGGGGAGCCTTTACGCAACCCCACACTCAACAGGACTCTGCGTCTTCACTCTTTCCTAACAACCCTAAACATAACCCTAACCGCAACAAGAAGCTGAACCCGAGTTAGACCCGAAAAAACACGTACGGTGCCACTTTCTGCCATCAAAAAGTGCTCTCAGCGGAAGCCTTTGGGTACACCTGAACTCCCTGGGGGAGCCTTTACGCAACCCCACACTCAACAGGACTCTGCGTCTTCACTCTTTCCTAACAACCCTAAACATAACCCTAACCGCAACAAGAAGCTGAACCCGAGTTAGACCCGAAAAAACCCGAGCCTTTACGCAACCCCACACTCAACAGAACTCTGTGCCTTCAATGTTTCCAAAAAACTCTAACCCTAATACTAACACTAAAACTAACACTGCCCCTACAACTAAACCCTAACCAGAACCCTACACCTAACCCTAACTCTAGCCCTAAACACTAAACATTAAACCCTAAACCCTGAACCCTAACCCTAACCTTAAATCCTAACACTAAACCCTGACTCAACACCCTAACCATAACCCTAACCCTAACCGTAACCCTAACCCTAACCCTAACCCTAACCCTAACCCTAACCCTAACCCTAACCCTAACCCTAACCCTAACCCTAACCCTAACCTCTAAGCCCTAACCCCTAACCTCTAACCATAAGCATAACCGTAACCCTAAACCTAACCCTATCCCTAACCCAAACCCTAAACCCTAAACCCTAAACCCTAAACGTATCCCTAACCTTAACCCTAAACCCTAACCCTAGCCTGAACCCTAGCCCTAGACCTAGCCGTAACCCTAATCCAAACCCTAAACCTAGCCCTAACCCTAACTCTAACCCTAGCGCTCACCCTAAACCTAACCCTATCCCTAACCCTTAAACTAACCCTAACCCTAACCCTAATCCTACGCCAGACCCTAAACCCTAACACTAACCATACCCCTACCGCTAACCCTAACCCCTAACCCCTAACCCCTAATGCCTAACCACTAACCCTTAACCCCTAAACTCTAACCGTAACCATAACGCTAACCCTAACCCTCACCCTAACCCTAACCGTAACATTAACCCTAATCCTAACCCTAACCCTAACCCTAACCCTAACCCTAACCCTAACCCTAACCCTAACCCTAACCCTAACCCTAACCCTAACCCTAACCCTAACCCTAACCCTAACCCTAACCCTAACCCCTAACCCCTAACCCCTAACCCCTAACCCCTAACCCCTAACCCCTAACCCCTAACCCCTAACCCTAACCCTAACCCTAACCCTAACCCTAACCCTAACCCTAACCCTAACCCTAACCCCTAACCCCTAACCCCTATCCCCTAACCCCTAACCCCTAACCCCTAACCCCTAACCCCTAACCCCTAACCCTAACCCTAACCCTAACCCTAACCCTAACCCTAACCCCTAACCCTAACCCTAACCCTAACCCTCGCGGATCTAACCCTAACCCTAACCCTAACCCTAACCCTAACCCTAACCCTAACCCTAACCCTAACCCTAACCCTAACCCTAACCCTAACCCTAACCCTAACCCTAACCCTAACCCTAAACCCTAACCCTAACCCTAACCCTAACCCTAACTATAACCACTAACCCCTAACCCCTAACCCCTAACCCCTAACACTAACCGCTAAACCTAACCCTAATCCTAACCCTAACCCTAACCCTCACCCTCTAACCCTAACCCTCTAACCCTAACCCTAACCCTCTAACCCTAACCCTAACCGTAACACTAATCCTAACCCTAACCCTAACCCTAACGCTAACCCTAGCCATAACCCTAACCCTAACCCTAACCCTTTCTGCCATCAAAAAGTGCTCTCAGCGGAAGCCTTTGGATACACCTGAACTCCCTGGGGGAGCCTTTACGCAACCCCACACTCAACAGGACTCTGCGTCTTCACTCTTTCCTAACAACCCTAAACATAACCCTAACCGCAACAAGAAGCTGAACCCGAGTTAGACCCGAAAAAACACGTACGGTGCCACTTTCTGCCATCAAAAAGTGCTCTCAGCGGAAGCCTTTGGGTACACCTGAACTCCCTGGGGGAGCCTTTACGCAACCCCACACTCAACAGGACTCTGCGTCTTCACTCTTTCCTAACAACCCTAAACATAACCCTAACCGCAACAAGAAGCTGAACCCGAGTTAGACCCGAAAAAACACGTACGGTGCCACTTTCTGCCATCAAAAAGTGCGCTCAGCGGAAGCCTTTGGGTACACCTGAACTCCCTGGGGGAGCCTTTACGCAACCCCACACTCAACAGGACTCTGCGTCTTCACTCTTTCCTAACAACCCTAAACATAACCCTAACCGCAACAAGAAGCTGAACCCGAGTTAGACCCGAAAAAACACGTACGGTGCCACTTCCTGCCATCAAAAAGTGCTCTCAGCGGAAGCCTTTGGGTACACCTGAACTCCCTGGGGGAGCCTTTACGCAACCCCACACTCAACAGGACTCTGCGTCTTCACTCTTTCCTAACAACCCTAAACATAACCCTAACCGCAACAAGAAGCTGAACCCGAGTTAGACCCGAAAAAACACGTACGGTGCCACTTTCTGCCATCAAAAAGTGCTCTCAGCGGAAGCCTTTGGGTACACCTGAACTCCCTGGGGGAGCCTTTACGGAACCCCACACTCAACACGACTCTGCGTCTTCACTCTTTCCTAACAACCCTAAACATAACCCTAACCGCAACAAGAAGCTGAACCCGAGTTAGACCCGAAAAAACACGTACGGTGCCACTTTCTGCCATCAAAAAGTGCTCTCAGCGGAAGCCTTTGGGTACACCTGAACTCCCTGGGGGAGCCTTTACGCAACCCCACACTCAACAGGACTCTGCGTCTTCACTCTTTCCTAACAACCCTAAACATAACCCTAACCGCAACAAGAAGCTGAACCCGAGTTAGACCCGAAAAAACACGTACGGTGCCACTTTCTGCCATCAAAAAGTGCTCTCAGCGGAAGCCTTTGGGTACACCTGAACTCCCTGGGGGAGCCTTTACGCAACCCCACACTCAACAGGACTCTGCGTCTTCACTCTTTCCTAACAACCCTAAACATAACCCTAACCGCAACAAGAAGCTGAACCCGAGTTAGACCCGAAAAAACATGTACGGTGCCACTTTCTGCCATCCAAAAGTGCTCTCAGCGGAAGCCTTTGGGTACACCTGAACTCCCTGGGGGAGCCTTTACGCAACCCCACACTCAACAGGACTCTGCGTCTTCACTCTTTCCTAACAACCCTAAACATAACCCTAACCGCAACAAGAAGCTGAACCCGAGTTAGACCCGAAAAAACACGTACGGTGCCACTTTCTGCCATCAAAAAGTGCTCTCAGCGGAAGCCTTTGGGTACACCTGAACTCCCCGGGGGAGCCTTTACGCAACCGCACACTCAACAGGACTTTGCGTCTTCACTCTTTCCTAACAACCCTAAACATAACCCTAACCGCAACAAGAAGCTGAACCCGAGTTAGACCCGAAAAAACACGTACGGTGCCACTTTCTGCCATCCAAAAGTGCTCTCAGCGGAAGCCTTTGGGTACACCTGAACTCCCTGGGGGAGCCTTTACGCAACCCCACACTCAACAGGACTTTGCGTCTTCACTCTTTCCTAACAACCCTAAACATAACCCTAACCGCAACAAGAAGCTGAACCCGAGTTAGACCCGAAAAAACACGGACGGTGCCACTTTCTGCCATCCAAAAGTGCTCTCAGCGGAAGCCTTTGGGTACACCTGAACTCCCTGGGGGAGCCTTTACGCAACCCCACACTCAACAGGACTCTGCGTCTTCACTCTTTCCTAACAACCCTAAACATAACCCTAACCGCAACAAGAAGCTGAACCCGAGTTAGACCCGAAAAAACACGTACGGTGCCACTTTCTGCCATCAAAAAGTGCTCTCAGCGGAAGCCTTTGGGTACACCTGAACTCCCTGGGGGAGCCTTTACGCAACCCCACACTCAACAGGACTCTGCGTCTTCACTCTTTCCTAACAACCCTAAACATAACCCTAACCGCAACAAGAAGCTGAACCCGAGTTAGACCCGAAAAAACACGTACGGTGCCACTTTCTGCCATCCAAAAGTGCTCTCAGCGGAAGCCTTTGGGTACACCTGAACTCCCTGGGGGAGCCTTTACGCAACCCCACACTCAACAGGACTCTGCGTCTTCACTCTTTCCTAACAACCCTAAACATAACCCTAACCGCAACAAGAAGCTGAACCCGAGTTAGACCCGAAAAAACACGGACGGTGCCACTTTCTGCCATCAAAAAGTGCTCTCAGCGGAAGCCTTTGGGTACACCTGAACTCCCTGGGGGAGCCTTTACGCAACCCCACACTCAACAGGACTCTGCGTCTTCACTCTTTCCTAACAACCCTAAACATAACCCTAACCGCAACAAGAAGCTGAACCCGAGTTAGACCCGAAAAAACACGTACGGTGCCACTTTCTGCCATCAAAAAGTGCTCTCAGCGGAAGCCTTTGGGTACAGCTGAACTCCCTGGGGGAGCCTTTACGCAACCCCACACTCAACAGGACTCTGCGTCTTCACTCTTTCCTAACAACCCTAAACATAACCCTAACCGCAACAAGAAGCTGAACCCGAGTTAGACCCGAAAAAACACGTACGGTGCCACTTTCTGCCATCAAAAAGTGCTCTCAGCGGAAGCCTTTGGGTACACCTGAACTCCCTGGGGGAGCCTTTACGCAACCCCACACTCAACAGGACTCTGCGTCTTCACTCTTTCCTAACAACCCTAAACATAACCCTAACCGCAACAAGAAGCTGAACCCGAGTTAGACCCGAAAAAACACGTACGGTGCCACTTTCTGCCATCAAAAAGTGCTCTCAGCGGAAGCCTTTGGGTACACCTGAACTCCCTGGGGGAGCCTTTACGTAACCCCACACTCAACAGGACTTTGCGTCTTCACTCTTTCCTAACAACCCTAAACATAACCCTAACCGCAACAAGAAGCTGAACCCGAGTTAGACCCGAAAAAACACGTACGGTGCCACTTTCTGCCATCCAAAAGTGCTCTCAGCGGAAGCCTTTGGGTACACCTGAACTCCCTGGGGGAGCCTTTACGCAACCCCACACTCAACAGGACTCTGCGTCTTCACTCTTTCCTAACAACCCTAAACATAACCCTAACCGCAACAAGAAGCTGAACCCGAGTTACACCCGAAAAAACACGTACGGTGCCACTTTCTGCCATCAAAAAGTGCTCTCAGCGGAAGCCTTTGGGTACACCTGAACTCCCTGGGGGAGCCTTTACGCAACCCCACACTCAACAGGACTCTGCGTCTTCACTCTTTCCTAACAACCCTAAACATAACCCTAACCGCAACAAGAAGCTGAACCCGTGTTAGACCCGAAAAAACACGTACGGTGCCACTTTCTGCCATCCAAAAGTGCTCTCAGCGGAAGCCTTTGGGTACACCTGAACTCCCTGGGGGAGCCTTTACGCAACCCCACACTCAACAGGACTCTGCGTCTTCACTCTTTCCTAACAACCCTAAACATAACCCTAACCGCAACAAGAAGCTGAACCCGAGTTAGACCCGAAAAAACACGTACGGTGCCACTTTCTGCCATCCAAAAGTGCTCTCAGCGGAAGCCTTTGGGTACACCTGAACTCCCTGGGGGAGCCTTTACGCAACCCCACACTCAACAAGACTCTGCGTCTTCACTCTTTCCTAACAACCCTAAACATAACCCTAACCGCAACAAGAAGCTGAACCCGAGTTAGACCCGAAAAAACACGTACGGTGCCACTTTCTGCCATCAAAAAGTGCTCTCAGCGGAAGCCTTTGGGTACACCTGAACTCCCTGGGGGAGCCTTTACGCAACCCCACACTCAACAGGACTCTGCGTCTTCACTCTTTCCTAACAACCCTAAACATAACCCTAACCGCAACAAGAAGCTGAACCCGAGTTAGACCCGAAAAAACACGTACGGTGCCACTTTCTGCCATCAAAAAGTGCTCTCAGCGGAAGCCTTTGGGTACACCTGAACTCCCTGGGGGAGCCTTTACGCAACCCCACACTCAACAGGACTCTGCGTCTTCACTCTTTCCTAACAACCCTAAACATAACCCTAACCGCAACAAGAAGCTGAACCCGAGTTAGACCCGAAAAAACACGTACGGTGCCACTTTCTGCCATCAAAAAGTGCTCTCAGCGGAAGCCTTTGGGTACACCTGAACTCCCTGGGGGAGCCTTTACGCAACCCCACACTCAACAGGACTCTGCGTCTTCACTCTTTCCTAACAACCCTAAACATAACCCTAACCGCAACAAGAAGCTGAACCCGAGTTAGACCCGAAAAAACACGTACGGTGCCACTTTCTGCCATCAAAAAGTGCTCTCAGCGGAAGCCTTTGGGTACACCTGAACTCCCTGGGGGAGCCTTTACGCAACCCCACACTCAACAGGACTCTGCGTCTTCACTCTTTCCTAACAACCCTAAACATAACCCTAACCGCAACAAGAAGCTGAACCCGAGTTAGACCCGAAAAAACACGTACGGTGCC